>NC_031770.1:38023829-38212433 GCF_001522545.3 Parus major | reverse complement strand
CCTTCCTTCCTTCCTTCCTGCCTTCCTGCCTGCCTTCCTTCCTGCCTGCCTGCCTTCCTCCCTGCCTTCCTCCCTCCCTCCCGGGACTAGTTGTGAATATTTTTTGTAGTGCAAAAGCAAACCTCTCACCCCTCAGAGAACTTACACTAGAATTAGAAAATTAAGTTTTCCATTTCAGAGAACTATACTGTCAGATTTCCATTAATGTTTTACCCTTTTCAAAGCTCATGAGAAATCTTGCCATATTCTCTATCCATGGAAAGGTCTACCTTCCTTTTTCTTTTTTCTTCTTGATTCCCTCAAGAAATCCCAGCTGCCAGTATGAGAATTTGGCCTTTTTTTCTTTCACTTTATTCAGAAAAGGATATGAAAACATGATCTCTGTTGGTAAAAACAATGAAAAGGCAAAGCAAATTAAAAAAATAAAGCTCTACTTAAGAGAAAAAAGTACCAATCGATGGTTGAAACTACATCAGGGATGTTTGCAATCCGCCTCAACATTTTCCAGAGCTGGGAAAGGCAATATAATTTGTATCAGATTAGCCATGATTTAAAGGTCTTTCTATTTAAACACACAAATCATAATTAAGCATAATTTTATTCCCAGAATAATATAAGTTATCTTGGTTAAATCTTTCCTATTCATTGTCTTCAGATGTTAACTTTTTATAAATATTAAATTAATTTGCTTATAGATAGTTCCTGCAAAGGACTGAGTCACAAATGTTCATATTCAGATATCTAAATCTGAATTTCCAGTGTTAGAAAACTTTGGTTCATTGCTGTGTAGCCTCAAGGAAGGGAGATGACATTTATCAGTTCACATCACTGTGGTAACCTGTTCCTGACCTGGGTGAGGGAGCTGACATATGGCTAGAGGCAAGACACATCACAGCCCCCGGTCCGGGTGGTGCTCTGATGGGCAGTGTTCCTGCAGCTTTGAGTCACAGAAACAGACACAGGACTCAAGCCCCATCTCAAACTCCTTGACAGCAGGTCCAAGGAGAGGAGGATAAGACTACTTGAAAAGGGAATTTTATTTGATGGAATATCTCATTCCATCAAATAAAAGCCAGGATAAATAATTTCCTGTGTACTTTCATCTGGTTGACAGGCCAAAATGAGCAGATCTGTTCCTCTGCTGTGGTGGCTCTTCATTTCCCAAGGCTCTTGCATAGAGGTATACTTTCAAACTTGAGTCATCTAATACAGGCACCGAGGTCCTCTACATATTCACCAGGGAATAATTCAAAGTGCATAAGTACTGAATACCTTGAATAAATGAAGGTCTTTAGCATGAACACAGGAATACTGGGTCAGACCAAAGAACCAGCCTAAGCCACCACTCTGCCTTTGACATAGCCAACAGCAGATGCTTAGGGAAGAGCAGAAGAGTAGGACATTCATATCTAAATTTTCTTCCTCAGTTACTTTTTCACCTATCACCAGTAGTTACATATCACATGGACTTCCTAATGTGTCTATGGTTTGTATGAATTTGCCTGTCTCTCTTTGAAGCCAGGTAAATATTCAGTGTCTTCAATATCTAAGGGCAGGATTTATGAAGTTTAACTATGTGAGGACTTTCATGGAAAATCACTGCGAAACTGCAGCTGTCTGTGGAAGCAAACTTGAGAGGCATGAGTGAAATTTGGAGCCAGAGCACAGTGCAAGCACAGCAATATTTTTCTAGCCCTTTTTCTACCTCTAAAATGCTCTCAGAGCCTTTTGCTACATGAAAGGTATGCTGAGTGCAATGTGAAAATGTTTCTGAATTATATGTGTTGAAGGTCCTAAGCTGAGGAAGTGCATAGATCAGATACCACAGTCCATGAAGTTTTTTGATGTGACCATCTTAAGGACATTTCTTATCATATTTATTATCATCAGACAAAAAAAAAATAGCTTTCAGGAATCTAAACTAAGCTTGCACAAGGCCTAAGGAATGAAGAAATTGGGTTGGTGTTGCCATTTAATTACTAACAATCTAAAGGGCAATTTGGCATCTTTCCATAGATTACACCCTTTCTCTCCTTAGAATTGTAAGTAAATATGTGGGAAAAATTCTGTAATCTCAATTTGATGTCACATCTGCCCAATGATCAATTTTTTATCAATTTCCTGCATTGCACAGCAAATCTGAACTCAGCTTGCTGTAGATGTCAGCAATAAACTCTGTTGGTTCCAGCACCTTGTACTGTGACTGTGGTTGCTGCAGTGTGCATGGATTCAGCATGAAGGGGAACTTCTTATCTGCTACAAAATCATAGAATCATGGAAGTTTTTGGGTTGGAAAACCTTTAAGATCATCAGGTCCAAGTGTTACTCTCACTACCAAGTCTACCACTAAATCATTTTTCACAGGCACAGTATAATGAGCTTGTGGAAAGTATATAACCAATTACAGGTTATAGAAAAGCTTTACTAACCCTTTGAACCTTGTCAGAATAAGCATTCACAGTAGCTACTCTAGTTTTTAAAAAATGTCACTCATAGTAATATATTTCCAGTTGTGCTTCTGCTAAAAAAAATATTATCCAGTATTGGATTGCAGAGGTTTTTTAGGCAGGACACACTGAAGCTATTAAAAAAATGTGCAATTGGAGGAGATCTTCAGTGGGCTATGAAAAGGCATACACTCGAGAAAGCATTTGGATGTGTAAGAACATAACCTAAACGAGGCATACACTGGACTGTCTTGAGCCATGAGCAGGAGAGGCAGCTGTTTAGGGTAGCAGACTGCTGGGATGTTGCTTGTGCCAATAAATTTTGTTCCTGCCAAAGGCTCATGCTTCAGACCTGTTGATATCATAGTTAGTTTTGCAAACGGAGAAAGAGGTTGAACTATGGATTATGCCAAGCTACATCATTATATATCTCAAGCTCTCAGGCAATATAGAGGCAAGCTCTTCCCCTGAGTCTTTACCCCTCTTCACTGGATCACGGACTTGCTGAGGTTGGGAATTACCTCTGGGAATCATCTGGTCAGACCTTCTTTCTCTAGCAGGGCCACCTAAAGCAAGGTACCTTGGACCGTGACAAGACGGCTTTTGGGTATCTCCTAGGAGCGAGACTCGACATCCTCCCTGGATAACATATTGCAGTGTTTGGTCACACTTGCAGTAAATTAAAGGGTTTCCTGATGCTCAGACAGAGCCTCCTGTGTTTCAGTTTCTGCCCACCGCCACTTCCATTCTATTCCACCAGAAACTATACAGGCCTGGTCTGGTCTTGGCCCTTCAGTTTTGAGATGGCTAATTCAAAACTGACTGCACGGCTGTGAGCTGACTGGTAAACCATCATCAGAAGCTAGCTCCAGCCTTTAAGTTGCTTCAAGACTGTAAACTTGAACTACATAATAAAAATAAAAATTAAATATGATGCATACAAATTCAAGTGACAACCATCAGATCCAGACAAATGTCACTGTCTTCTTTCTTCATCTAGCTAGCTTGTTTCTGAGAAAACTCCTCCAGACTATAAAGGGCAAGCAAAAGCCATTTGACTTATATTCCATCTACAAATTAAGTTGTTTTTATCCTATTTTTCAAGCCCTCATTTATATCTGATTAGTTAATGTCACCCAAGAGCCAGACCATTTGTTTAACACTAACTGCTTCCAAAACATTTCTGTTAGTATCATCTAGAAAAACTGATGTCAGTTCTATAATGAAACAAAGGGTTATTACATTCACAGAGCTGTGCAACAACATTTAATGCTGGGATTGATACTTGCTCTGTAGCTTATGCAAATTAAATTTCCTTTTCCTTTCTACATCAACAACTTAAGAAAACCTCAATTCTAATATTGTTCAAACATGTAGAAATACAGATGGGATTTTCTTACCTTTGCCTTTACAAAATCCATTAAAAGATCAAAAAGATTTGTTTAAATTTGATCTTTGTCCCATAAATTCCAAGGAGCCACAATAAGGAAATAATTCACAGTGATTAACTGAGATTTTACAATACCAGTGCACATAATAAACTATGTATACCAAAGTGTGATTTGCTCCTTGAATTTGTCTGTATGGACTGCGACATCTTCTTCCATATATTTAAGATTTAATTCAGACTATAGTAAATTAAAAACAGAAAAAGTATTTGTCTCTTTTTTGTAAGAGACTTTCTGAGCAGCAAGCTCAATGTTTTTGGTTTTTGGTTTTTTTCCTTTTCTCCTGCCTTTATGTGCTCTTAGTTGATTTGCTTAAGACTTAAGATGGAGTAAAACTCCATGTGTCTGGACAGGACCCCAAGGAAGAGACCATATGGGCTGCACTGTGCCTGGAGAAAGCCAGCAATGATATCTTGGTTTGGTACCCTGGTCTTGAGCCAACATCATATGTTGGTGATCATCATAACATGAGCCTGTGCCCCACCTTGGGTGCAAGGCTGTACCTTCCCTCTGCAGGGCACAGACCCATCTCTCCTGGCAGGTCTCTGTGGGGAGGTTGAGCCAACACTCACGGTTCTGATGTCTCTGAGGAAATAACCCACCAGAAGAATCATAAGTTTGCAAGAGTTCCACCCAATAAAGGAGCTAGAACTTGGCCCAATCAAGGCAGTTAAGACACACAACTGTATTTCAAAGTAGCTTTCATAGTTATTGACTTCCAGACAGATACATCAGTATTTTCTGCCTAACAGTTTAGATAACAAGTTCATACTACTCAGTGCATTTCATTAGATACTATAGGCAAGTTTGATTGCATCTCAGCTAATTATTTGAGATTTAGTGTTTTTCTAACACTCAGGTGGACATTCAACCTTATTTCCCTCCCCCTCCCCCCAATTAGAATAGAAGTAGTGAAAGAAGGTATAATAACTGCAGAAATAATTGGATTTTGCAGCAGTCTGTGACAAGCTGTCCAACATACATTCAAACGGTCCACTCTGCTTTTACAAGTTAAAGCCACAGATTGCAATTTATTGCTGCTTCTTGAGGTTGAAATTAGAATGAATATTAATGTTGGAGGGAAAATATATGAGCAGAAACACTTGCTGGATCTGAGAGCTCTGCCTTTTGGCTGAGATCAATAACCAGAAAGCCCAAGGCTGATCTTTATCAGAATATGGAGTGAATGCCTAGGAGAATAGATAATAAGTGCTGTCCAGAGATTTCAATCCCTTCATACAACCATGTGAAAAATGTAGCCATTGGGTCCCACAAAATTATAGGCTTCATTGAGATGAAAACTTAAATTTGTTTTATTTAACTAGAAAAAAAAATTTGGAGCACTAAAACCTGAAAACTGCTGCAGTAGCTTTCAGCTTGTAGGCATAACATGACTTGTGCCCACCAAATGAGGTAGTTGTTGCAGGGACTTTGCTCCCTGAGGTGTTTGTACAGCTGGTTCCCAAGCTCCAAAGAGGACAGCAGCTGATTCTCTGGTGAGCCAGTTAATTCACAGTGATATCAGCCACAGTTATACTCCACATCTCTTGTTGGAAGAACAAACAAACCTTGTATTGACCATGTAGATTCTTCAGTGTTAGTGAGTAGACAGTTATTTTCACTCTCTTGTTAATGGATGGCAAGGGAATCAGTCACTACCTTTGGGCTTTCCTGCTGGGAGATGCTAGAGGATGAACTCGAGCAATTCTTCCTCTTCCTTGAGGACTGTGGCCTGCTGAGCTTGGAGCCATCACATCCTCATGCCAGTGGAAGGAAGTGTGGTGTGTGTGTGTGACCTGTTACAGCTCCAGAAGGCAACTTGTCTGTTAGAAAGTTTGTGCCCATGTGCATTGTTAAGGCTTGTGATGGATTCATTTGGATGTAACTGTACCACTGGGAAAAAAAAACAACAAAAAACCAGCTCCAGACTGAGGGGTGTCTGCATACATATTTAAACAGAAGGACTTAGATTGTGTTTCTGATGTTAACCACAAAACAGCCACCCATTTCTGTCAGCTATAGACTGTATTTTCATAACATGCTCTGTATTACATATATGTGTACCTCACTCTGAAATGGCACACAAGGCAGAGAACATGCACAGAGGGATGTGTATTATTTATGACCTGTAAAACAGAAGGGACTTGCTAGACATGAATATTCAGCTACAGGTCATTGAAGCAAACAGTTTCTCCTTTAGTCACATCCAAGTGCTAGAGTCTGTATACTTTTCTGCTGTGCAAACTTTGCCACAGCTCTTAACAAATAGAACTAAAGCAACTGTAAATGCATCAGGAAAATGGAGACATGTCCTTGACATGGTGGGAAAATCTTGCAGAGGACACTCAGATACCATAATCAATTTATTACTTATGATTTGTTTATGCTTTACCATGTAATGTATCCAGAGAGAGAAAACAGATCATGTTTTAATAGTTCAAATAAAATAAAGAATATGCATACAACCTGACTTAACCATGCTCTGTGAGTCAAAAATAGCAAGTGAAAAAAATGAGGATATAGGATGGTTCAGGGAAATAGGTAGCAGGTAACATCCTCAGAGGAGCAGGCCACTCAGGATTCAAAGTGATACACATGTCCTTGATACTGTTTGTACAGATGGTGAAAAAGGATGATGTACAATTCACAGTGGGCACTGGTGAATGGGGGTGAAAAAATACAAACCTCACTTTATTTAATCCTGAAGGCAAATCTGTTAGCTGAGCTTGCAGAGACCAGCCCTGATGATCTTGTTATAACCACAGAGAATAAATTCTTTCCTGGGAAATGGCATGCACATTTCCTCCATGGTACCTCAACATAAAAGGGACCCTGCAGAAAAGGTTTTGTGAGAGGATGACAGACGACTACAAATCTCATCTTGACCTGAATTGCTGAGTTCATGGTGACTTAAAGCTGGTATCTGATGTCTCATCACATTCATGGAAGCACCCTGAAAATGTCTGTATAGCCTGTGTGAATGCAGCCCCTGGCACTGCTGCCTGCTGGCACGTCCCTGGTGAGGCGCCACAGCTGAGACCCAGGAGCAAAGCATGTCTTCACGGTCTGTAAATCGGGGTCACTACACCCAGTCTCTCCCAGTCAGCATGCAAACAGAGGGGAAAATGAGAAGGAAGTTACATTTCCTGTAGAAACGTAACTTTAGAAGCCAAAACTTTCAAGCTGAGAAGTTTTATCAAGCACAGTATTTAATTAAAAGGATAAATATATACAGTGAAATAAACAAAAATGTTGTAACTCTGAGAGTCCTAACAGATTATTTCAGTCGTTTCTCTTCAATCATATGCAGTTTTTCAGTTCTTAAAAATAAAAAAAGACAGAGAGAAAGAAAACACTTCCAAAACTCAATGCTCATTTGGAAACAAAACAATTATTTTAGTGAAAAATATATTTACATACCAAGATCTGGCTTGGGAGCTGACTGAAGCCTGAAAGAGCTGAACGTCTACAAAGTCCTGCAGTTGTGGAAGATCCCAACTTTTCAGGACCCTGTTTTGTATATCTAAGTTTGTAAGACTTTCTAGGTTTTTTTCAGCATCTCAGTAACAAGTCCTAATGATGTATAAAAGAACATTATCACTGCCTACAAAACAACTAGTGAGTGCTAGGTTGTGTTATTTCATTATTATTTCACTGAAACATTGTCAATAAAGTCCAGAAAATGCAAACCTTAACAACAGCAAGAAATTTAGGTCCTCCTGAAAAGGACACAGCTACAGGAGGAAGTAATAAGTGCATTTGTTATGAAGTGACTTTATTTCTGTACAAATAGAAGTGACATAGAAAATGCATTAGTAACCTTCAAGTTACATTTCTTTTATATACAAGTGCTGGATTTTAGATCAAAGCTAAATTGTTTGTGTTTTAGTTGTTGGTTTTTTTTAAAATTCTTGAGTGCTTTTTAGTGGAAGAGCACTAACATTGATATTTTCCCTAGCAGAGATGAGTAGCACTGCTAAGTGGATAACAAATGCTTTGCTCTGTACTAGAACTGTAAGTAGCAGCTAATTTACAGGCTTTCAGAAAAAGTAGGGCAAAAAAAATGGAAGTTAATACTTTTTTATTTTATTTTGCCACAGTGCAGTTTTAATTTTGCTGCCCATCTGGGATTTTGTTCTGCTTTGAATCAGAGCTGTGCAAATCAACATGAACTCTTGTATAACTTTTTAATTGTTCTGTCTACCTATACACATACAAAATGGATGAAAAGAAATGGAGTGGTTAATTACATTACAATTAATCTTAAAATTATAGTGATACTTCTCAGGAAATTCATGTGCATTCAGATAATAAATTTTCGTGAAAGAATATTTTAAAAATATTGTTAACTGGAATATATTCTTAAGATATTAATAATTATAATTAATTAATATATTAAGAATTATCAATATATCTTAATATATTCTTAATAATTTTCTTATTCTAAGAGTAGCTTGCATTATTTCCCATAATTTCTTATTTAGCCCTTAAGTTTTGGGGAGCTACCAATTTGCAGCACTATTTAGCTGGGGAGCACACAGTATTACTTCTAACTCTAGTATGTTTCCAGGCAATCACTAAAATTCTGTAGAATCGGTAGATACTGAAGCCTACAAATACTGGCAGGTCTTGTTATCTTTAGGTCTTGATTTGTACCAATATGAAAAAGAATAATTCTTAGACTAAAAGAAATATGTGCCTATTGAGATGAGAAGGTATCAATGCCTATTGACATTGATATGTTAATAACATATTGCTATACACACCTTTAGATATGTGTCAAAACTGATTGATCTCAATGTCTATCCATACTAAAATGTCTCACTAGCTACAGGTCTTGATTGCTACCAATATCAAAAAGTTTCTTTGGAAAGAAGTATTTGGATTCTTATTGGGCTTGGAAGGCATTGATGCCTATGAATATCACAATGCTATCTATTGATCTCAGTGTTACCTTCATTGTCAGTGACATGGACAGCAGGATCAAGTGTGTCCTCTGGAAATTTCCTGATGACACCAAGCTTAGTGGAGCAGTTGACAGGCTGGAGGGAAGAGATACCATTCAGAGGAACTTTTACATGCTTGAGGGATAGGCCACTGAAAACATCATGACATTCAACAAAGGGAAGTGAAAGGTCTATACCTGGGTCATGGCAGTCACAGACACATCTACAGGTGAGCAGAGAAGTAGATTGAGAACAGCCCTGAGGAGAAAGGCTCAGTGATGGTGGATGAAAAATTCAATATGAGCCAGCAGTGTGCTCACAGTGCAGAAAGCCAGCCCCATCCTGGGCTGCATCAAAAGCAGCGTAGCCAGAAGGTCAAAGAAGATGATTCTGCCCCTCTGCTCTGCTCTTGTGAGACCCCACCTGAAGTACTGCACACAGTTCTGGTGCCACTAACATAAGAAGGATGTGGAATTGTTGAATAAGTCCAGAAGAGGGCCACAAAATTGGTAAGAGTGGAGCACTTACCTTACAGAGATGGGTTGACAAAATTGGAGCTGTTCAGCCTAGAGAAAATAAGGTTGTTTGGAGACATCATAGCAACCTTCCAGTATCCAAAGGGGGCCTGCAGGGAAGCCAGAGATGGACTCTGTCAGTGATATGACAAGGAGTAATGGGTATAAGCTGAAAGGGGAGAAATTTAGGAACAAATTCTTTATTGTGAGGGTGGTTAGACTCTGGAACAGGTTGCCCAGGAAGGTTGTGGTGATAATCCTGTCAGTGTTTAAAGCCTGTGTGGATGGGGCCTTGACCAAACTGGTCAAGTGGGAAGTGTTCCTGCCCATGGGCAGAGGGAATGTGACTAATTGATCTTTAAGCTCCCTTCTAACCTTTAACATTCTGTGATTCTGTGTTCTATCATTCTAAAACTTACAGGTGTAGCCTATCAAGTTTGAAAGGTATCAGTGCCTATAAATAGGTATCAAAACTGTTCAGTATCAGTGGGTGTGAATTTCAGGTGTTGGCTCTCTATTGGTCTCGAATCCTACTGATATCAAAGGATTTCTTAAGACCAATAGAGTAGATGCTTCTCAAGACAGATGGTTATCAAATGCAATAAAAGCAGTTTCACTGAAATGTATGGGTTCTACTAAAATTAAATTTACTGTAAGTAAATACAACCTGGTAACATCCTTTTTGAAACATCAGCTGACAGTGATTTGAAGATGACTCAAAAGCACAAATCCAGGCATATAACATGTATTCATACAGTTCCTGTTAGTAAGACAGTCTTTGTGGTGAACCCAAACACTATTTTGATAACTGCACCAAGAAGACTTGAATTTATACATATTGCAGTGAGATATATATACTATATATAGTGAGATATATATACTATATATATATATATATATTCAGCCCATTTGTTCATACTGAGAAATTTACAGGTGATGGTGGGTCTCCTTTCCTTTCTAAATCTCTCATCTTTTAGTTTAAAACTGTTTCCCCTTGTCCTATCACTGTCTGCCCATATAAAATGTGCCTTCCCCTCTGTTTTATAAGCTCCCTTTAAGTACTGGAAGGCCAAAATGAGGTCTCCCTGCTGCTTTCTCTTCTCCAGGCTGAGCAACCTCAGCTCTCTCAGCTTGCCTTCATAGGAGAGGCACTCCAGCCCTCAGAACATCTTTGTCACACTCCTCTGGACCCACTCTAACAGATCTTCATTTTTCTTGCACCAAGCACCCAGGAGCTGGATGCAATATTCCTGGTGGGGTATCACAAGGGCAGATTGGGGGGGAGAATCACCTTCCCACGCTGCTTTTGATCCAGTCTGGAGTGCAGCTGGCCATCTGGTCTATGAGCACACACTGTTGGCTCATGTTCAGCTTTTCATCCACCAGAACACCCAGTCCATTCTCAGCAGACATGCTCTCTATGAGTTCTTCTCACAGTCCATACTTATGTCTGGGATTACCCTCACCCACCTGCAACATCTTGCACTTGGACACACTGAACTTCCTGAAGTTCTCATGAGCCCACTCCTGAAGTTTGGTGCTTCCAGGCTTTGAGAATTGCAGTGGAATAAGTGAAGGTAACTGAATCTTCAAAAAACATATCATGGCTATGCAACAAAAACATCAGCCATAAGAACAAAGAGACTAATTTTCAAAGGCACTAACAGACATATTTATTTTTAAAGCTTCTATCATACATCATTTTCATGGGTCAGTCAAGGAAAATGAAAGAAGAAACCTCTTTCCCTCTCTGAAGTCAAAACAGTAAGAAAGAGGAAATGAGAGAAGAAAGGATTAGAGGCTTCTTCAAAGTAAATGGCATCTGTGAAGAGGCTAAGACTGAAAAATAGTCATGCAATGCAACATATTTGAAAAAATATGCTCTTTAGGATGAACATAATATTAAAGAACCATTATTAATGACAACAAAAATGTTTGAAGGATAGACTGATGATTCAAGGCAAAAAATAATATAAAGATTAAAAGGTAAAGAAATAAAAAATTAGTTTTTATTTCTTTTATATATGTCTGCTGTAGGAGTCAGCTTTTTCAGAAAGAAACCCATATAAATAACCCCAAAAATATTATTGCTGTTAAAGCAAGTTCTTCCTAGTATTTAAAAAAATTGTGGACAAGTCCTTTAAATAGTGTCAGTTCTGTTTTTTCTGTTTCATCCTCTTTTCTAGCTAAACTTATTCATGGATAAATACTGGGTTTTCTAGTTTATTAATTTTGTAAATCTTGAAAGAACATGCTTTATTTGCTTGCAAACGAACTTCCTTTTGGTTAAAGTCCCAGATTGATAAATATATTTTCTGAATTGCAAATTACTAAAAAAAAATAATTATATCAGAGGATTAATGCCTTATTCTTGATCCACAATGTGCCTGAGGAAGAAAAATGCCTCAATTGAATATCAATGGAAAAACTCCCTTGACTTCAACAAGCCAAGCTTCAGTCCTTGTTCTTTGCTATTTTGCTGATATGAACTTCAAGTATTGTATCTTCTCATAAGAGGCCAAGCTCAGAAAATCATGACTTTTTGAACACCACATAAGAGAGGGGGGCAATCATTTTTGCTAACTAAGTGAGCACTTAGAAGTGGAATCAATGTTTTCATTCTTCATAGCACCTGCCTTTCATTCTTATCTAAAAGTACTTTTCTTCTATCACTCTCCATATTTTTGCCTCCTGTGCACCAGGGCTGCAAATCCATACTGAGCCTTAGCTGTCAAGGTTATTGTCTCAAGTCTGGTCAAGCTTGGCAGTGACTGTACACTGTCACCATCTGCTTGGGGTCTGTCTGAAACACCCAGTGGGGTCAGTGCAGTCCTGGGCAGATGCTGACTACCACATAGAAAGTATGACCAGAAATTAACAACTCTGTGAGTTTCCAGGTGGCAAACGACTGGGTAAGCTGTAGCTGACAGAATTACTCAGGCACCTCTGGGGTAGCCCCTCTGGCCAGTAATGTGGTTCATTGGTGAATCTAGTGTGAAACTTTGTAGAGAACCAACACAAACCGGTGAAGGTCTTCATTTTCTGAGGATGTCAGTGTAACACCTTTCACCTCCACTATAAACATAGCAAGTTGGGCTTCAGCTGTCTGGAAGAGCATTGTTTTACCTTACAATGTGGCCAGGGGGTGTGAGCTCTGAACTCTCAGGCCCTGGAATAAAATAACTGAAAAACTCATTTTAGAAAGTAGAATGTTAAGCTAACAAAAATAATTTTTAAATCTTTCCTCTGAGTTCTGGAGCAGCCTTCCTGGCTAATGGATGGCTGCACAGCTGCCTGGCAAAAATTACAAGCTCTTTCACTTTCATGTGGGCAAAATGGGAGAGGCACTGCAGACCGATCTGAAAGATGCTGAAAACACCTCTATAAATATGCAACTGATTTTCCTCAGTTTTCTTTGTTGTCTCAAACAACTGCTGAATGATTTTTCAAGCAAATTTCACACTATTCTTCAGACAACTCATTCAGCTCATTTGGCTTTATTTATTCATTCCTTGCTAGCAGATGTGTCAGAGATGAGCTACTCAATAAAAATAGCAAAACAAATACACAAAATGAAATTCTGAAGGTAAGGAGAAAGAAAGAATTTATTGTGTTTCCTTGATCCCACTGGAAAATCCAGAAGAAAGTGGACAGTCCTGTTCCTGGATGACAGCTGAAAGAGGGAAAGCTGATGACAGAGTGAGTTCTTAATTTCTGCAGTTTCCCATCCACCTGCCTGGGCACAAGGCTGAAGACATCACGACCTAGTAATTTCCTCCAACATTCCACTTCTGTGATTCATCTAAATTTCATAGTGTAATAAACCTTCTCTAGACACATTAGCACCACTAGATTAGAATATTTTACATTTACATTTGTTATCTTGGGGAGAGCACTGGTATTTTCTAGTCAATGTAATTTACATGAATGCAAGATAACTTTCAGTGTGAAATACTCACACTGAATTTATCTGGAGGTAATAATAGCTATGAACTTTACTTATTTGTTATCTCCTAGAGGTAGATTACACTTTCTATTAATAAGAATAATCCACAATCCTGAGATTGTGCCTCAACACAATACCTTTGATAAACATTACCCAAGTGCCAATTTTCTTTGTCTCTGTAAGCAGGTAGGTCAACACTGGTACTGTAACACTGCAATCTATAAAATCTCTGCTCCCCATGCTTCATCCCTGCAGAGAGCTGGCTGCTGGGTACCCTTCATTTACCCACCCAAGAAACAGGAGCCCGTTGCTTAGCCTAATAAAATCTCTTCATCTGGGATTAATGCTTGCCATGCCCAGTGGACACAAATATTACCACAGACTGCATCAAACCCACCAAAAAAAAAAAAAAACAGAACAAAAATACCCAAAAACATGTCAAACAAATAAAAATACTTCTGGATGAGAAAAGTTTAAAAAGAAAAAAAAAATAAAATAAAACTCAACACTCCTTCTTTCACAGAATCTTCCTTTTGGTTTCTCCCACTTCTTTTCTGCTGCCTGTGCTCCTCCCAAACTCCTCTCCTGAATGCCTGCTTGGATCTTCTCCAACTCTTACCTTGGAGCTACCACTGGTACTGCTTCTGTTAGTGAGGAGGCAAGTGCTGTCCAGTTTCTTGGATGCCATGCCTTTTCAGCATCAGCTGAGGCTTTCCTTGCTATGCCAGGGTGTGAAGTGCCTCTTCTGCATTTTATGCTTAAGCAGAGCCCTGTCAGCTCTATTAACTTACTTCCTGTCACTGTCATTTTGGGCCAAAGACCCCACAGGAGAGACTGAAGATGTGCTAATGCTTCTGTCAGTCCAATGGGGCTCAGGTGTGTCAGCCACATGATCATCATGGTCAAGTCAGGGAGTGCTGGTCTGATTCCCAAGGGATTCCACTAATGGACAGGGATCAAAGCCAGCTTCCTGGGCCACCAAAGCAGAGCCAAGACCCTCAGAGTTGCATTAAATTACAGTAAAGGGATTCAGCTGTGGACCAAAATCCTGTGCAACAGCAGCCATTGGGTTTTACCTCTGGCTGTGGAATGGAGGCTAAGGAGTAGAAGGCATCACAGACTACTTTTAAGAGGCCTGTAAAATCCAATTACAGTAAGCTAAATCCACAATTTACCTATGGGAACTTTCTTAAAGGGCTCACCTACAAAAGCAGCAGTACTGCTGGACTGCATCTCTCTGGGGTACAAGCCCATTATTTTATCTATTTGTAATGGTAAAGGTAAGGGGGTTAAGGTGAGCCTCTCCTGGGGATGATGTTTGCATTAGAGCCCTTGAGTATGTGACTACTTCCCTCTTTGCTTTTGCAGGCCTTGATGCAATATTTTCTTCCTATTTTTTAGCTATTTTATTACTATCTTCCAAAGGAAGAAAAAACCACAAATTATCCAAGCACTTAGACATCTTTAGATGTTACAGTTCAATAGCAGTTTACTGCCATTTTGGTAAATTGTGCACAGCAGCAAGCCACAATTAAATGAAATGTTCATTCCTAATGTCTATATGTCTCTAAGATAAGAGTGCAATTTTACTCTCCTTAGAATACTCTATATCTTTATTAAATGCACATGTCATTACAACATAAAATGACTGGCTCCTCAAGCAGACTTTGAAAGATGGCTGCATTTATTTTGCTCTCTCCCTCAGATGACAACCAGAAATGCCTAGAGCGAGATTCTGTTCCTGGTAAATATTGAGGAAACTGGGACATTTCTCTGTTTGCGGGTCTATCCCATGCTTGGGCACTTGACTTATATATTTGGGATGGGGGAGGAATAAAAAATACACAAGGGGGAAAAAAGCACAAATCAATAAAACCTCACCAGTATTCTCCTCCCCCCCCCACTTCTTGAAAAATCCACTTTCTCCAAGCTGTGTCCATAAATGCACTGGAATACTCCATGCTTAAGTGTCTTATTTCTAATCCTTCGGATTCAACAGCATCATTTCAAGGAGATGGAGACACTTGATAGGAAAGAGCTGATCTTCCACCTCATGATGGAATGACCATGTTGGACAAGCTGGGACAAAAAGACCATGGAAGTGGTGCTTGTCAGTTTGCTTTCACTGTCTTGTGTGAACAGGGAGCACTGTAGAGAAAATCTACCCCAACCTGCTCCCAAATTCTGTCATTTGTGTCTGCCTGTCTGAGCAATAGCAATGTCAAACAAATAAAAATACTTCTGGATGAGAAAAGTTTAAAAAGAAAAAAAAAAATGAACATATTGGCTGAAGCTGGATGCTGCACCTTCCTTCCAGCAGGGAGAGGCAGACCTTCAGCAGTCTGCTATGAGCAGCCAGGTGAGAAGCAGAGCCCAGATGAATTCAGAGATGACCAGCAGCACCTTTTTATCACAGATGTCCTCCACTGGGGCATGTAGAGGAGTATACAATGAGAAGCACAGGCCTGAGGTTTGCTCCTCCAAGACAATCCTTACCTCAGAGCAGCTCAAGAGTTGCCACTTCTTTTCCCTTGATGCTTTCGTGAAACACCTGAGGAGCTATCTGTGCTTAGGACAGAGCAAAATGCATATAAGCACCATATGCACCCCAAACAACCAAGACCCAAAAAACAAAACACCTCTACCCCCAAAAAATCCCAGCAGAATTTCATTGGTTCATAGGAAAAATAACAAAATAGGTACCCAGTCTTGAGAGACCCTGAGTTCCCTCTGTAAGGTGCAGAGCACCATCAACCACAGAGGGCAGCCCCAGGGTGAAAGGTGATGATTGGTGTATTTAAGACCTCCAAGTGTAGGGTCCATCCCAAGCAACACCTCTGTGGCAAGCTCAGAGCTTTGGAGGAGCTCAGGAGTTAGAGCTGAGCAAGGTACTGCAAACACCAGTGTTCCCACACTGACAGCTTGCTATAATCGATTTACAACTGCTACGAGCAACTGCTGGGCGGTGTGGTGTTCTGCAAAATAAGGAGCTCCTGACAAAAAGGCATAATTTTCACACAAACCAGAAAAATGAAGAGTTGCCTCCCAGACAGCTCTAGCTGACTATAGGGAACACCAAAGTGAGCAGCCTATTTATTATATTGCTTCTGACATTATGAGAGCCTGTGTAATGTAATTATCCATAAAAGTCCCAACAGTCTGCCAATTGTTCCTCACAGGTACACTTGTTTTTAAGACAGCTTTTCTAGACATCCATTACTTACAGCTTCCTGCTTGCATTTATCTGTTCTGTAAACATTATTTTGCCACGAATAACTGAATGAAAAAAATTTTGAAATCACACAAAATCTACTGGTTTAAAAATATAGATGTATTGTTATTGCTACAGCTTTTTAAAATTTAATTATCTGTTTAGATAGGACCCTAGATGTATATATAACCTACCCTCCTCATTGTTATGCTGGTATGGTTCATTTGCAGGCAGTGGGCCTTACACTGGACCCAAGGAGACATGGGAGGCTGGCCTTTATTCTACTGACCTCTGTAGCTTTACTGAGGAGGATAAAGAGCTGTGCTTTTGCAAGGAAAGAGGGATCTTGCCCCACAAGATTTGGCAATACACCTCCTTAGGATTCAAGTTCTCTAATTCACAGAAGAGGACCATGACTCTCAGAAGATGAACACAAGGAAGGGGATTATGATCAGCAGCAGGCTGAGCCAGTAAAGGCTCAAAATGGCCCCCATTCAAAGAGGCATTTGAAAGTGAGAATGTTTTTAAGTTAATGAGTAACCTGTTGTTGGTTTTTTGTTATTCCAGACTGGCTTTTTTCTTCATTTTATGAATTAAAAGGCACCACCGCTACTTCCTCTGTGTCATTTCCCACTTCTTTCTTTTTAGGTCCTACTCCTCACTCACTAGGCTGCCTTTTGTGGATCTAGTTCTTCGACAAGTATATCTCCTAAGAGGCCTATATATTTAAATTGGAGTTGTGATCATTTTGTGCTACTGGTAACTTAAAAAAATTCCTAAAGTTGTACTATACTGCAACTGATTCTTAGGGTCTCATAACAGACCCACTGGATATACACTATATCCTTGTATTCATCCAGCTGCCCCACATCCAAAACTGGATGGACTTCCCAGATTCATAGGCCTTGGTGAATATTAACAGTAGCAGAAGTCATAGAATCATAGAATGTTTTGTGTTGGAAAGGACCTCAAAAATCATTTAGTTCCATTTTGCCTGCCATGAGCAGGGACACTTTCCACTAGATCAAGAACCCATCCAGCCTGGCTTAATTGATCTTTGAATTCATCCTCTGCTTTACAATTATATCTCCTCTTTTTAAAGATATATCAAGAGGGGACTGGTTTTTTGCTTCACATAGTGTCATGCCCTTGTAAACCACTGCTGTGTGAGCTGTGTTTTCCTGCTGTATGAAGACATTTGGTAAGATTATTTTCTGAGCATGGTATTGGCACCAGAGGAGCCCCCCTTTGGACTGAAAGAAAGTACAGCAAAACAAAAAGATATTGAGGGAGGAAATGTCCTAGCAGCAACTATGGCACCTAAAGCATACTGTTTCATAAGATATATGCTACTTTTGGTGTGCTGTGTGCTAATCCCTATAAGTGTTCTATAAATGGAATGATAGCTAGATGTGAGCAAATTTTAAGAATAACTCAGCTGTTTCAGAATAGCATTATATTTTTAACTCTATTTCAGTCTCATTCAAACTCCATGCCAAAAAGCCAATTCAAGGCTGCAGGCAGCCTTGAAAAACACTTAAAAACAGGAGAACATGGAAGCTACATACCAAAAATTTGATCCAAAAGGCAACATTTCTTTCATCTATTTTACCCCCAAGCATTTCAGAGACCGTTCTGTCTAGTGCACAGGAAACCATAAATTCACTCAAGAGCAGGGCTTGACTCAGCCACCTGGCAATGCCTTCCCCTAGCCAAATAACTTCATGGTTTACCTGTCCCACTCTATTTCAGACTCACCAACACAGGCTGATAATCTTCTGGGGCTGGTACTGCCTATTTTTATGTACCTGCCCTCTGTCCATAGGTTCATTACTAATGAATAAGGGTGTATCCACTGTTTTTCCCTATAAGACCTCTCGTTTCTCACGGCAATGGAAACGAGGAGGCAATATAAGAGCAGAGGAAATGTGAGATACAGGAGGCATCCGGAAGAGTTGCAAGAAGGCCACAAAGCCATAAGGTTATGGGAACTAATTTTTTTCCTAGTTTTCTGTAGTTTGTTATATAATAAAACAGGGCCATAGGGAACAGAATTACCAGGAAGAGACAGGAAAATAGGGAGAGCCATTCTAGGAGACACAGTGGTGATGATTAGCAGCTGAAAGTTGCTAATCTGCTAAATGACAGCAAGAAAGAAATTAAGTAAAAAGAAATCTATATGCAGATAACCTACCTAGTTTGAGAGATTACAAATCTGACTTCTTTTAAAGACCTACTGTTTTGAGAAACCCACATGTTTTATTTCACTAGGCTTTCTGTTTTCCAGGTTCTGTCAGAGGATGCCTGTTTGTTCACTCGGTTTGTGTTCTGAGAAATTCCCCATGTCAGAAGTCCCTGAAGTTTATAATTAACCACAGCAGAGCTCATGCACTTGAAGATGGATGAAGCTGGAAGAAGAGGCATAGCCACAGAGAGAAAAATATTGTACTGAAAGCTGTTAACAGGGAAAAAATGCTGTCACTGTGAATATCTGCCTGTATAACAACAGTGTTCAGCAAGGGATCCCTATCTGGTGTCCCTTAGGCTTTGGAGGTAAGCTGTGTGAAAAGCCAACTTGAAGGGGCAGCTCTATCTTCTCCTGCCAAGGCCAGGAAATGCTGTTATAAAATCTAGTATTCTTCCTGGAATATTTATTAGGAGCTTGGAAAGATTGATTTGGCCACTGAGGATAGATATGTGAGCATCTGCTGTAATGGCAGTAAAAAGAATTAGATTCATCAGGAATAGTAATTCATAATGATAGTGGCGGTGTTTGCTCTTTGAATATAAAGAATCTCCAAGGCCCTTCAATCCAATTACACTCCTACATGCAAGAAAATACTCCTTTTTTTTTTTTTTTTCCCCACAGCAAGATTTGCAGTCAGAAAAGGACCCAAACCTGTGAGCCTCTGAGCACAGGAGTGAGTGGATCGTTATTAATTGAGGTGTTTCCTTTTCTGATCACCTCATACAAACAGAAAGGCATGTCATCACATTTGCAAAGACACTTGAGAAACTGTTACTGTCTGAAAAAGTGTAGAGAAGGAACCTGATGTGCAGGTCTGGTAGAAGTCAACACCATTAGTTGCAGTACTGACCCCGACTGCATTTTGGTTTCCCAAGGAAACAGGAGAGATGAAGTAGGAAAGGAGGACGTCTTCACTTCTCCACCTGGGACTCAGGGAAAGGAAGCCTGAACTTGGTTTATTTCTGTGTATCCCATTAAGGAAAAAGAAATGCTGTTCAAAATGCTGTATTTCTATCCTTTCTGAAGTATGACCAAAAAGTCATCCTAACATCCTAAGTAAAGATGAGTCACACTCATGATAAAGTCACTCAGACTGGGTGAACCTCTGCACCCTCCACCTCTGCTCCTCAGGTGAAGCTGCAGTACACATTTTTTATGCTTTCTCTTAACATTATTTTACATTTACCAGGAATAAAGAGTCCTAAGGAAAGGTGTTATAGATCTTAGTAGAAATAAACCCAACATTGTGTTGTTAAAATTAGAACTTAAATTGATATTTAAAATGCTGAACCACAGATGTAATTCTCCATAAAATTCTACTCAAGAGCTTAAATAAAACTGTGGAAAAGATTTCCTTTTTAACTGTAGAGAAACTTGTTGTAAATGGGTGCAATGGTGTACTTTAGAACCCTGGAGGCAGTTAATTGAGCTCTCCCTCCTCTTTTAGCCTGCATATTCTCTGCTAAGCCCACGCACACAGCTGAAAGAACAGCTCCTGGAGTACCATCCTGTTCTAAAAATGAATCTCTGTGTGGTCATGCGCACTGATATAGCCAGAACAGCATGCTTTTGACAAGTGTTGTATACAGTGTGTTTAAGAATATGGATGCAAAAGATTAGCAGCAAGAAGCTTCTTGCTTAAAATGAGATAGACGTGGGAAACAAATAATGTGGGAAACAAATGGAAATGAAAGACACTTCAAAGACCATTGAAAAAGTCTTCGTTCTAAGGAAACTGCCCACGTTAGCAGCTTTAAAAAAAGACCCATACTTATTTTGGTCAACATTGACAACCTTCTTCCGTTGTGTAGTAGTTTCCTTCTCAAATAGTCAGGTGCAGAGCACAGTCCTACTCATTGGGAGCAAAGCTGACAGAATCTGCCTCTCACTTTGGCACGTTCAGCATTTCACAGACTTTATACTGTATATCTGGTGAGTCAAGCACCCATTCTGCCAAGCCTCCATGTGTAAATGCAGGCTTACCCCCATTGGCACAGCATAGCAGAAAACGTTCCCAGACTTATTTATTATTTATTGGAAAAACATGTTTATTAAACAACTGTGCTTCAAAATACAACTGCCTTTTTCCTTTCTCTCCTTTTTCCCTGTGGCCTCCTAGGATCTCTCTGGCACCAAAAATTCCCCTGCAATTACAACCAACAACTGAAACTAAGCCTGAAGTCCAGATATAGATTTCACACCCCTCTGGAGCAGTCACTCAGAATTTCAGGGATTTAAGGAATTTCAAGAATTGCCGGCAAAGAGCTAAATCTTCTAGAAGTATTGCTCGTTCACCACCTGACACATAGGGACTGTACTTTTTATTTTAACACTCATAAAACATGAACAAGGGCTGAGGTGTTTTTGACACATAAATCTCAGGTGCTGAAAGTTCACTCTTGTTCTGCTGCCTCTTAGAGTTATTTGAGGCAATGTACCACTCCCAGTGTTTCTGGAAATTTAATGGCACACTTCCCCCTAAGAGCCCAGATTTTCGCTATTACACAAACTTTGGAAGTTATACTCCTTTTGTGGATTCTTAATGCTTTTCTTAAAGCTCAAGTGTCATTTTCCTTGCCAGTCAGCCAGAAATCATATTGAAGAAACCCCAACATTTTAGAGATAAGGACAGAAAAATAGACTGCATGTGCATAGTCAGTCATAGTATGAGCTAAACTCTCCCAGGCACTGGAAAGGGTGTGCTCAGTGTATGACCATGTGCCCATCTGCAGACGGTGAAACAGGCACTCTGGTTCCTGGCTCCCCTCCTCCTGGCCCCTGAGCAAGAAATAGCCAAGGACAGTTGTTCTGCCCATTGGAGGTCTGAAGCCCCTCACTGCTCATCTTCTGGGAAACCACGCTGAACATCTGCCAAGCCACAATGTTTCTGTGCTTGTAGGAGCCTGCAAGAAAATGTATAAGAGGAATACTCCTTCCCTCTCCTATTTTCATATACAAGAAGTTGTTGAACATAAAACAGTGAAAAAATACTCATCTAGTCTTTTATTTACTGGCAGTTTCAGACTGTGAGCTCTGGTACTAATCCCTGATGCAACTCCATTGACTTCAGCAGACTCCGCCAGAGGTCACAATGTGCTATTAAGAGTTGAAATAAGACAAGATATGCAGTCCTGTTTCTTTCCAGCCCATAAAACCAGTCTTAAAGGTTTTCTTTCCTGTCTTTATTTTATCCAAGATCTATCAAGAATATTGAAGTCTATCTTTGTTTTTGCTGAAGGATTGCTGAAGTGGAAAAAGCATTCTTTAATTACAGGAGAAAAGGGGGCTTAGTCTATAAGAGAAAGACAGTTGGTTTCCCAGTTAGTTTCCACATATTTGAATTCAGTGGGTGCTAACCAAAGAAAACCTAGCATGCTCAGGATGTTTCAAAAAAACCTTCCACTCATATATACTTAAATTTAGACTTTGTGGTACATTTTATTCAAGTGCTTGTGCCATACTTAGCACTGTCATATTGAGCGCCTTCCAGAAGTGTACCTGACAATGCAATTAACACTTTCACAGGTTGTTTGGGTTTTTGCCTTCTTGAGGACAGGTTTATGTGGAAGAATGTCTTATTTTCTCCTTTATTTGTTTTTTAAAACATCTCTCTTTCTGAGAGAAGGGCAGATAAGAGAGGAACAATTTGCACTAGGTAAATGTGCACAGGGTCAGATGTGGTGGACTAAATGAGCACAGCCTTGTAACCTTTCCTTAAGCACTGCCTAAGAAGGGACTGTCTGCTGGATGTTTCTTACTCCTTGAAAAGGGAGGGCCTAAGAGAGGGCAGATACTGCTGTCCTCATTCTTCTTCCAAACTAGCATTAGTTAACCATACATCAAGTACATCAAGTCCAGAGACAACCCAGCCATGACAGCATGACATTGCTATGGCTCATATTTTATGCCCTTTGCAGCATGGAGTGAGAAGTTGTTTAGAAATATGTTTCCAAATATATTTGACAGAAGTTATGTACATTAAGACCATACATCTTCTGAGCATGAAGAGCTTAGTGACTCTCCCATGTCACACAGGTGACTGAGAATTTCAATTTGGTAAAATAACACAGTTTACATAATGGTTGCCTATCTCGTGGCTGCCATGTAAACTATTTCCTTGCAGAAGCAAACAACCAAATAACAAATGAAAAAGCAGAATGCAACCTCACTGATGATGAGACAGAAATCTGAGTTAGGTGTCACAGTACTTGTCTACTGACATCTACATCGGAATGGCCATGGGGAGGGGAGGAAAGGCTGTCTCTGGTGTAGATTCCTGAGGCTAAATGCAATACAAATATACCCTGAAGTCAACAGACTTTCACGTGTTATACATCTGTGCTGAGTTTGCTTTCCAATATTCCTGCTTCCTAGATTTGATGTGGGCAGATGGTGGAAGAGATCTCCCTGGAAGCAGCATGTTCTCCCCCTGAGAGGAATGCCCTTATGTCTCTCAGACATGAACTGTCTGACTGATTAATAAGCAGTGCTGTTGGACTCAGGATTTGCTTCTTTTGCCTGCAGAGTGGGACTTTACTGGGGGAGGGTGTTAAACTGGGATTGTCAGAGAAGTTTGGAGCAGGTGGTGAAAGTGAATGGAAGAAGTGGGAAGGGAACAAAGGAGGATGCTGTGTCCCCTGAGGGAACAACCTGTTGCCTGTGGTGACCTTGTCTGGCGTGGCAATGTGGATGCCAGTGCCTGGAGCTGCAGAGAGGTGCTGTGTCTTCTCAGCCCTCACTGCCTGCTAGGCTTACTGATGGGATGTGGCCTCTGCAGGTCATCCAAAAACCCCATGACTCCTGGCAGAGAACCTGGTGGAAAGTCTTATTCTCTGAAAAGACTTCTTTCTTCTCCTGGTTAAGGAAAATCCTTCTGCTCCTAAAGGAGACAAAAGAAGCCATTCAGTTCAGAGCTGGGGCTGTTTTCAAGGCTTCCAGCAAACACACTGTGCTTCAGTACTGCTGATAAATGTATTAAATGAGAGAACATGCTTTTAGAGGGCAAGTGACTACTTTACCTAAATGCTATTTACATATGAGTGTTAATCAAGAAAGATGTTCTAAACCAATTCTACCACAATATTATTTTTATTTCCTTTCCCCAACCCAGCAGCTATATGAGCAAAGGGCATGAAAGACAGAGCTGTCTTTTGATTTGTGCTACTGACTGTGTTTATCACTGACTGCCCATTTTCTTTAACTTTTTATATATAAAATCAATGTTTGGGACACTGTAAAGTTAGAGACTTTTAACACAAAACTATCTTTACTGACTTCACTGACCTTACCCAACTCATGGATAGTGAAGAACTAGAGAAGCAACTTAGTGCAATATAGACTAATATAGAGTATTGGAGTAATTAGTAATTAGAGTATAAACCAAGAGTAATATATTCACCTCAGAGGGAGATTTTAAAGAATGGCAACACAGGCAATTCTGGAGGAGGACCCACCCCTCTATGTCCTATAGAGAATTAGGAATAACGCAGAGGTATCTCTGGTGCTGTGGGTAAAGCCTAGCAGTCCTCCCCAACCCATGATGCCACATGAGGATGGGACTGACAGTCATTTGTGGGAAAATCTCACAAGTGACAAGATCTGAGAAGGGGGGGGTTAAAAGGCTTCATGGATAAAACCTAGGAGGTCCTAGTAAGTAAACTGAATTTGGGGTATGTGTTGACATCAGCAAGTTGAGAAAAAAATGCCCCCAAAAAAATTCATTTTTGCTGAGGCTACTTGAAGCCTGCAGATGAAGATGCAGACCTGAGACCAGTGGGACCACTCTAGAAAGCCTGTGTGAAACCAGCACAGGGCTGTACATGCGTCTTTGCTTCCACAAAGTCTTCACTCGGACCTGACAGTATTTACAAAGATATTTCTAGATGCCTGCAGACTTCAGTGTATGACAAAAGCTACAAAATGAGATAAATTAATTTCTTGGCTAATTCTCAAGATGCTGTAAAGGTATTAAAAAAAATTAATAGTCATATTGACTTGATATGCTTCAGAACATTAACTCAAGAGACATTTTTTTCAAACAGATTCACAATATTTAAATAACCCTTATGCTATGCTGCTTGTTGCCACCCACGTGAAGGAGATGCCATACAATGTTGTCTGACATTATTTGCTTAGCTGTAGAAATTTTGGCATGGCATTGTGTAGAAAATTAGAGGAATTAGCTGTGTGCTGCTGTTATTTTCTCCTGATTTCTCCTCCAGCAGTTTCACGTGATTACAGCTCCCATGTGACACCCCAGAGGTGACTTCATTATAGCAGGTGAATGCTTTCCTGTGTGTTAGAATGTTTTGTAAAATATTCCTTGGAATTAAAGATACTGGATGGATTTCTAATTGGACATTTAGTATAGCTGTCTGGCACATTGGTGACAGCTTCCTTTAATGTATAGAGGTTAATTGGGTAGCTCATTTGCCAAGCCCCAACTGGCAGCAACAAGCACCAGGTTCTGCATCTAGATGTCCACTTTTAACGTCACCTTGAGACACCAGCCAAAACCAGAGAGAAACCAAATCAAACTGTCAGAACACTTAGTGAGCAATATATTCTCTGCTCACAAGCAGTGAATCAAACAGGCTTATTCAAAGAGCACGTGATTTGGGAGAGCACAAAAACAAAGAAGATAAAAAGAACAGCATAGAGAAGCAATCTACGATAGGTCCCTTTGCTCTCTGCTCCAGTCCCTTCTATTCAAAGCAGATGAATAATAATTCATGTTGTCCTTCTTTTAGTATGATGCTGTTTATTGCCTTCCACAAGCAGACCCATCACTACCTGACCTATGCAGATACTGAATTGTCATAATTTAGACCTTTTGAGAAAAATCCCTTCTTACTGTGAAGAGGCCAACATCTCTCCTGGTAGCCTGCTGTTGTTCTCATTTCTCACCAGGAATTAAAGAAAACCCAGATGGCCCATGAACACCTCACTTAAACAGAGGAGCTTCCTTAAAAGTAGTGTCCTTTCATGCTTCCCAAATTTCTTTGGCCCATTCTTTCTTCTGTGGCATTGGATGCGGGCATCTGGTCAAGCTCAGTGATACTTCACTGGTTTCAATGAAAACGCCATAAAAATGTCTAAGTGGTCAGGGTTAACAGTGTCTCTCAAAAATTTACTAGACCTTATGGGAGCAAGACCCAAAACTTGCTCTAATCTTTAGCAGTTGTCTGAATTGCTTTCTGGAGCACTGAGTAAATTTTGTGTCTTCTCATACTCCAGCTTGCAAAGTTCATTGCTGAGAGAACAATCTCGCTGTCATGCACAATATTTTCAGAATCACAATCTTCTCTCTTAATCCTTTTTGTAGATTCTAGCCCACATATTGGTGTTTGTTGTGGAATATGATATTTTGATCAGTATTAAACTGAGTCTTGTGGCTTTTTTTGCAGGCAAAAACATTGTAGAAGCATTCATGTGATTGGCTAACTAAACAGTAGTGTTAAACATGCAATTTTAACATCTCTTTCCTGAGATATGTTGGCTAGTCACATTCTTTCATTTTACAAAAATTTTTCTACAATCTGTGTGGCTAGGCCAAAAACCATGGCTATACGCTTGGCCACATATTCTCTCAAAATAAAACTAGCAATAAAAGGTGTAGTGAAGACTGAAATGGAGCAGACAGAGATGAAAACCATCTCTTGCTGAAAACAAAGGCAAATTTATCATTGATTTCATTTTAGTTGGGATGTCAGTCAAGGCATGTACTTGTCTCAGACCTTGCTCATGGAAACGTCTTTATGTGTGCAACAACCCCCCCCACTACACCTGCTTCAATTTCTTGTCATGGTTTCCCCATCACCAAAATACAGTATTTTGGATTATATCAAAGACCTGAGAGTCCATCAGTTCCAAAAAGCAAGCTCCAAGTCAAGGACAGTCTGATAACTGTTAGAGTTGTACTTTCCCACTTACAAAAGTCACTGTTTCCAGTGTAAAACTCTAATATCTAAATGCATTTCAAAGTCAGATCCCTGGTAGTACCGGTATTTTAAGGTGAATATGACTACACTTATACCAGTAGCCCATCTGATTGATGAGTCAAATTTCACCTTGCAAGATTGCAAAAGGGGAATGGAAGGAACAGAAGCGTTTCCCCATGCTCCCTTAAGAAAGTGGAGAAAAAATTGGTATTAAATGGACCATGGATGCTAATGTGTGATGTTGATTGTGGGTGAAGGTTTCAGGACTTGTAACAACATTTTCTGAGAACTCAGATAAGTGGCAAGTTTTGAGGTCCATTCCTTTGGACTCTTATTTAGACCCGA
Source organism: Parus major (assembly GCF_001522545.3). Lineage (NCBI taxonomy): Eukaryota > Metazoa > Chordata > Aves > Passeriformes > Paridae > Parus > Parus major. The sequence goes on along the minus strand of NC_031770.1, from coordinate 38,185,387 downwards.
ATGAAAACTTTTTTTAATCCCAAAACTGTAGACCTGCTATATCTTAATTGAGTACACCATACCATCATCTGAGCTACAATTGAATTGAATGGGATGAGAATTGAAATGGGAACACACTCATTCCCAAAGAGGTCAGCTATTGCAGAAATGATTCTGGGGTAGGCAAAGCTGACTTTTTGGTACTCAGATCTGCTTAACCTGTGAATGGGGACTTCCAAATGAAACTCCTTTCCTTGAGACATTCCCCGACCTCTGTACTTAGACATGCAGATGCCAAACATAGCAGGAAGTACTGAGTCCTTCAAGGTGCACTGTCTTCAACAGTGGCCAAGACTTCTTCTTTTGATGGTGCCTGTGTGGGATGGAGCTATTAGGGAAATGATTTACTCTGGGAAGGAAATTATTACCGCACAAAACAAGAAGAAAAGATCTTGTTCCTGAAATGCTTTTTCTTCTCCTTAAACCAGAAGAAAGAAAACTCACCTAAGGAATGAGGCATTTAGAGGGTTTATAATTTATTAGGTGCAGAGAAATAACCTTGGCAAAACTTGCTTTCCTGTGTCAATACCTTGAGCAAGAGCAGATTCAGACAAATGTAGCAGGAAGTACTGAAGAAGGAGAAAGATTTAAGAACAGTGGCATGCTTCTGTTTTATATTTCTGAGCTAATTCAATGTCCCATCAAACATCCTGGCACAAACATATAGCTTTCTGCCACATAATCCAGACAGCAAACAGAAGCAAAACAAAATATTTCAATTAACGATAACAAGAAGACCTTGACTCGTCTGAATTTACCCTTTAGCAAAATACATGTATAAATAAATAATGACTGACATTCATATTCTTAATAAAACCAGTCATGTTCTGTATGGGGAGATGAGATCTTTCCTTCCATAGCATTTTCTCCCTCAACATTTATCAATTTACTAACTCAATCATGTTTTCTCCATGACCCTCAAATTCAGTTCTATGTTATTTTGATGCTGGCACTGATAATGAATCACATTTGAAAACTCCTCTGGCACTCCAGCTTTCAGAGCTGTTTTCCAGTATCGTACCCATCTCCCACAGATGCTCAATCTTTAGTCCTCTTTGAGCTGTCCATGGACTAGCCATGGGTTCTGGTAGCAGGGATAACTCCCATCAGTCAAAATCTCCATGAGATGTTCCCCAGGTCCCAACCCAGATATACATCTTTCTTCCCCTGTAAGATTTGTGGCTGATCCAATCTTTTAAAGAGAGTGAGATGTGTTTCAGTGCTGTGCACTTCAGTGTGTGCTTCAGGATGTATTCAACATGCCAACATCAGCAATATGCACAGCCAAGTGCTCCCTGTAGAGCTAACCTATTTTATCCATCAAAGACTCATAACTGTCATCTACTAAAGATGTGTCCCAAAAGGAATAATCCTAATCTTAAAGCACTCCAATGAGATCTGTGTAAGCAAAATTTGCTGATGCTCTTTAGGTATGTCCAAAGCTAGATATATAGATGACTTGGCCTATTATTTCTCTTCCACTCTCCAGGGAACTCATCATGCTCATCTTGATAAAGCCAACATTGACCCTTACCTGGACAGGGAGCCAGCACTATAGCAATGTCACTGTCAGCTGTGTGACTTTTCAGATTCTCACATTTTCTGTCTTCTTCCTTTGCTAAGCAAAAAATGACCTTGCACTTTATTTCCTTGTCTTCATTAAAGAAGGTGCAAAATCACATTTCTCTCTTGGCTATTCAGAGAAAACTCTTTTAAAATCACAAACTAAACGGGTGTCTACATGATCTTCACATTTAGGTATTTTCCCAGCTGGGGTTCAAATGCTTCTGCCACTTCACGGCCTCAACAAGATCATGTGAAATATTGCCTTTCTGAAAGGAAAATAAAGACTCCACAGTATACAGGGCCAACCACTGAAAACATTGTGTCTGCACTTAGTCCTAGGGATAGTAATTTAAATCTAATCTGCAAGCAACAGTTTCAGAGTACTACAAGCATATCCCATGTCCACTAGCAGCATTTTCAGGGGGAAAGATCACAGGCCACTCAACTCCTTAGCCCGTTTCCAAACGGCACTAGTCCCAGGGAGGAAGGTTTCCCTCATCCTCTCTCTTCTGATGGGTTTTCATCACAGGCGAGACTTAGAAAAACCTGCAGCCTGATTTATATATCCATGACCAGTTTCCTTCTAGCAATTTACCCTCAGTTCCTCACAGGACAGTCAAAATATCGGGTGGGCAATTAACAACCTTCTGCCTACACATTCACCCACCCCCAGTGTCTAACAGCATAGGAGAACATAAGTAATGACACTCACAGTCCAGAAAAACAGAGGGAGATGGAAAACATAATGAGTTACCATGGAACAAAGCACTTATCCCTCTATTGAGGAAATGAGCCATAAGAGGCACAGTTAAAGCCTGGGGTTTTGTACAACTCCATGCTATTTCACTCCATGTTCATTTTAATTCAACTGAATCCTTTCTTTAAAATATTATTTTCAATTTTTGGTCTTCAGGAATAATTATTAAAATAGGCTACTTTTTGCCTTTTTTAACAGACTTTACAGACATTTAAATGTTCCATCATTTCCTAAACCTAAATTTCTGAAGTAGTCATAAGTTCTGAGCTGCATGGGAGAAAATGTGCTTGAAACCAGAGTTTTATACACAGAGTTTATAACAAAAATTTCTACATTTCCCACCACCTACTGTTGATGATCCAATTCAATATGGGCAAAACAGTGGATAGATTTTCTCACATGGACTCAAAACCAAAACTGTTTGAATGTTGGTATAGTTGTTTGTGCTTTTCTTCTTTGAAATGGTTTCCATTTGACTCCTACCTTAGGAGCATTAGGAGCATTTAGTCTTCAAAATTATTTTATTGCTGCATTGTGATGTGATAGCTCACCCTCCAAGTCACACTTGTTGATTCCTCCAGTTGTTCAAACAATTCCCAGTTTGAAGAGAGTAGGTCCCCCAATACCTGGGTGTAGCAGTCCTGGAGAGTGGGTTTTCTGAAGTACTTTTCAAGCCTTCCATCACAGTCACTCAGGTCTAATAACTATTTCCCATGCCAGGGGGGAGACAATGGGTTGGTTACTTGCCCATTGCTGACAGACTGATTTGTGGAGATGCTGCCCTGCAGCTCAGCATGTCTCTATTAGTCTCATGAGCTCTTAGAGCCTGTTCTTTCCTCTCTCTTCCTCCTGTTTGCTCCTCCCTCCTGGCCCCTCACTTTTGAGCCTTCTTGATCTTACTCTGTGATTCCTTTCCCAGCTCTGTCTGGCAGCTCATTGTGCTCTGCTGGCACCACTTCATAGCCTTTGCTCTTCGGCAGGAACTGTCCCCTCAGAGAAGGAGGTTTCCTCAGAGATTCTGCCTCCGGCTCAAGCTTTGCTGCTCAGTCCTTCCCATCCTCCAGGCAGCCCCTCCAAAGGACAGCCAGACGTCACACAGTTCATTATGGCATTACATTGTCATAAATCATGTAAAAAGCAAAGGTATTGGATACATTTGAAAGAGCAAATGTAAATTATAATTGTCTTTCCTGATCTTTCTGAAAGGAATTCTCAAATTAGTCTTGTGATTTCACCAGCCATTTTATGCATTATTATCCTTTTTTGGGATTATGTGGATACAGACATTTCTTTGGATGATTATTTTTAGTATTTTTACATAGGCAATTTTGAAAGGCTCCATAAGAGTATAACTTTTAAGACGGCATTTCTTTAGGAATGATTAAGCATAATCATGCAACTATAATCATGGATTGCAGAGAAAAGTAGAATACAGAATTGATACAGTCTCAGTTGTGGTTGCTATGTAATTTTTCTTTTCATACTAATATTGAATTCTATGTATAAAAGAATAACTGATTTTTAAAGATTGAGAGAGAAAGCCTTAACTCAGAATTTCTTGTAGATTCAGTGTCCATTTATTTTTGGAAACTGCATTACATATTTTAACTAGTATGTTATTAAATATGGTTTTCCCCTGGAAGTTAACTTTTACTATATTTAGATAATACATTTTAATGACAACTGTCCTATTTATTATATACATACATTTGTATATCTGTATATCATATCAGATATGCAACAGCCTTGGAGGCAAAAGTGATGGTGATCCTTCATATAATTGAATTCAAAGTTTATAGGAGGGTATTTTCACACACTTTCTTGTCTGTGTGAGGACCTAGAACCCAGATATTCCTGTAAGAAATTACATAAGAGCTAAGAATAATTGTTCTTTACTTCACCACTTCCTCCAGCATACATCAAACCTGCTGGTTCTAAGTGGAAGAGCTTTATTAAAACTAGTGCAGTTGCACCAGTTTCTTTGACAGAGAACCTCATTCTGAAATTGTTGTCTGTGGTCCTGGTGGAAAAAGTTATACCAATCTTTTCAAATTAATTTTTGTGTTTTTCATTGTATAACAATTGAGTATTTGTAGCTTCTAATATTATCTACGTATTGAACACCTTACATTTTTTATTCTTGTTTTATGCAAGTCTTCCCTTAAACTTTCATTGTGGTATTTCCACAAGTGTACATGGAAACATGCATGGAAACACACCTACAACAAAAATTTCATGCTGAGATCTCTACCAGCTACAAAGGGGATTTGAGCTGATACCGAGTATGTGTATTAAACACATATATAGCACTATTAGGGCAAAATGGATAAAAAAATATTTTAGAGAGTTTATAAAGCACTGGGTGGGGCTAGACCCATTATTCCCAAGGAAGGAATCATCCCTGCAGACATCAGTTTTGCCTTTCTGTGAAGTATTTAAAGCACCCAGAGTCCCTGTAAAAGCTAGCATGAACTAGAGCTGCCATGCCACATTTTGCACAGTATAGAAAAGTGCTCTTTATCACCCTGTTTGTTGTCTTTTGTGTATAAAAATGATTTTTTTTTTTTTAAATATGCATGGAAATCTTAACACACCCAGCAAAGACCCTAAACATGTTCACAACATATTTGCAGATCTTACAAATGCAAGCTATGTTGATATTGAAACTCTCTACCTAATCTCTATACCTAGACATAAATCACTTGCCAACTATGAAAGAGGAATTGATGACTCCATTGATAGCCCAAACCTTTACTAAAGACAACTTACCAGTTTGTAGGAGGACCCATCACAAAGGTACTCAGGAGAAAGTCTCCCTCTTTCCTCCCTTACTCTCCCCCTTACCCAGTGTAGATGGTACCTGTGGAGCTGCCTTTGTCACTGGATTTGGAGGATCTATGGTTATTTACCTCTTCATAACTAACAGCAGGAAAGTTTTGGTTCTCTCTTTCTACATCCTGGATATGGGACATCCCTGAAGGCAGAGAAATGCCCATGTCACCCTCTCAGGTCTTTTCTTTGCAGGGGAACAGAACTGTGCCCAGGGACCATCATGTGAGCATGGCAGACCTTGAGTTTGGCTGGGGGTTTAGGCAGCCCTCTTCAATGTGTCAGAATATCAAAAAAGCAGAAGAGAGATATACCTTTGCATTTCTGCTTCTTTCTCAACCTTGTTGCAAGCCAAGAAGAATAATAACTGAGAAGCAGGCTCACTGATGCCGGAAGTCCCTGCTACATCTACAAACACTAGTGAAGACTGACACAAAGAGAGACTTTTTAATTTAATGTTGCAGACTACAAATTGCATTTTCAAACTTAAGAATTGCCAACCTGACTTGAGGCTTGACAGTTCTTAATAGCCAGGTTACAAATTAATAATTTTTGTCTAGTTGAGTGCATAACATTTTAAAAAATTTTCCATTTGCCTGTCTGCTTAATCCAGCCATAGCCTGTTTCGTTTCCAAATCTGGGGAAACTCTGTCCATAAGATGACAAACGGAAAAAGCTATTTAAATTCCCAGATACCCTATGCTTTTCACATATTTTATTATAATAAGTGTCTCTGAGGCTCTGAATAAAAATATATGTTGATAGTTTCCTCATTCTTTATTTTTGTCTTTTTTCTCATGTTGTTGCAGTTTGTAATTTTGTTCAACACCCTTATCTTACATGTATCTTTCACTGCTATCCTTTGGCTCTTGTGTACCCTAGGACAGGAGTATTTCAGTCCATCTCATATGTTCCTGAAAACTACCCTTGCTGTGCTATCAACAGCACAAACAAAGGTTTTCAGTGACACATGAGAGTCTTTCCCAAATAATGTTCTACCTTCTGGACAAAAGGACTGGAATCATTAGCAGTTTGAGGTTACAAAGGCATGACCCTTTCCTTTTTCTTTTTCTTTTTTTTCTCCCCTGAAGCTAAATTTCAGTCTACAACAAGGACCAGATCCTTTACTGTGAAATGACTGCAGAGAAATTAATATCTTACCTTGTACTAGCGTGATACATTATTTCTGTACAATACTCTAAATGTAGCACACTTAGGTTTAGTGACTTAATTGATTTTTTTTTTCTTTCTCAGACCATTTCCCTAATTTGTCATGATAAACTTGAGCTTTCATCCTGTACTCCACTGTGCTGCAGCTTCTCCCAAGCTTGTATCATCCCCATGTTTAATAAATTCAATTCATTCCATTATCCATCTCATTAAAGAGATTGCTGAATAGGAAACACCTTGGTGGCACCAGCACAGGGTGCATAATTTCAAACTGACAGTGACCCTTTAATAATTACTCCCTTTCAGTACCATCTCTGTGAAGGATGAGGTGCAACGTGGAGCCTGGAGAAACATCTGCCCTCCATGAGCTGCAGAGCTTCCTGCCTTCCAGGGTGGGGAAGCTGCATATTGTGTAATCAGCAGTTTATTTTGCATTAGCAGTTTAATGCACCTGCCCTTGCACCTTCCCAGCTTTTCTGGGAACATGTACACCATTAGCTAACCATTAGGAATACGCATATGTGCTTCTGCTACAGAACTTCCATCTTTCAGACCCAAGCCCACAAGCATTCCCTGAGCTGAACAAACATGGCAGGTGCTAAGTACCACTGGGTTTTCATTTCAGTTAATAGGTTTGAGGGAGATCTTTACTCTTCCTGATGTGCTGCTTCATAGTGTTTCTCAAGTGTGGCTCACAATGGAATAGGACAGCAGTCACAAGTGTGATGACTCACGCTCATGAGCTATTTTCATCTGGCTTATATTGCTTCACTCATAATGTTTTCCCTCTGTATTTGGAAGTCTTTTTCAGAGAAAATGAGGTCTGCTGGTGTGAATCCACTGCTGCCAACCCCAGCTGCTACCATATCTTCCTGACCTTCTCTGACTTTCTCTTTTTCTCAGTTTCTCCACTGTGAATACAAAATTCACCTAAAAATGTGAAATATTCTTTAATCACTTGTAGATGCAAATTACTCCCTATTAACTCCTATTTGTGTTTTTATAGTCATTTTTTTCTCTGAACTCCTGGAGAAGAAAATCTACTTCTTTTCATCTTCAGACCACTATGGCACGTAATCATCCAGTGAGATCACCCAGTACCTATGTGTGACATTGGAGTCAACTTATTTCATAACAACTTTCTACCTCTCTGACAAATTTTTGTTGCCTTTCATCTACTTAGCAGCAATGGAAAATAATTTAACAAGTGCAAGACAATGGGTAATCCCTCCCTTTTTGGGGGAGTTGAGGCTGACAACTTGGTGGAAGAATTCAGCAGCAGCAACTGTGCCAGAGGCAAAAGGGGATTTTTCTTCCTCACCTCCTAAACATTTCTGAAATGACATCCTGTGTAGGTGTGTGTCCATGAAGGTTTCCACAAACCTGCCCAAGTCAGACATTTGTCTCCATTAAGTCATGTGTGAAGATAAGGGCATTCCTGTAGTCAACAAGACGGCACACTGTATTTTAAAATGAAGGATTCACAGGGGTGGCAGCTCATTTGCATGCAGCAATGTGAATCTCACGGAGGAGGTGTTGTAAATCACCAAAGAGCTACTTGACAGTGCCACTCTGTGAGTCTGGTTCAGAATTATTAATTAGAGCAGGCTGAGGGTGGTTTGTTTGCATATCAGTTGAGCTAAGCCATGTTGGAATCCCTGTAAATAATAAAACAGGCTGATTAGGCCTAGTCATTAATTAAGTGTCTTCACTGTGAATAAACAGTGAAATCTTTCAGTTTGCCAGGGACCCCTATGACACTGTGATAAATATGCAGTCACAAGAACTTCTATAACATGGTTTGACATCTTCATCTATTAAATTGCAGCTTTCTCCCCAGTGACAATGGGTTCAAATCTTACAGTGGATGATACATCTGCCTAATTTTGTTTGTTAAAATATATTGCTTTGGAGATTTTGTATAACCAGGGCTGAGAACCTGATATGAAAAAAAACCAAAGGGGAAAAGGCTTGTTAATACTGTAAACTTCAGTGTTCAATCATCTATGTGTGTGACTTTTGATTGGAGTAACAATGCAGATGATATAAATTCTTGTTTTATTTTTACATGGATGTATAAGTCAGCTGTTATTTATTTATTTGACTAAAGTGGTATACATTTAAAATAATTAACTCCTCTCAAAAGCTGGCTTTTGAATGGTGTTTCTGTTGCTAATGTCTACCACTTCTCAGTGTGGAGAAAGGACAAAGCTGAAATAATTTCTACAAAGTATACTTTTTAAACTTCAGACAATGTCAAAGGCAATTAAATCTCATGCCTCAAGGCATGAATTGACCAGGTGGGTTATAAGATAGGAGATTTTATCTCATTATACACTGCTGCATAATTGGTGAGGATACATATTGTGAGGATCTTTCATCTTTGAAAGGTTTGAACATTGTCAATGTTTGCAGTCAGTTAGACATCAGACTAAAAGACAGATCAATGTGCTGAGCAGAGAATGGCTAGCTCCATTTTCCTGTGTAACATACAAATGCTGAAGGTACTGCCTGAACATAATCTTCTGGAAAACAAGGCAGTCTTTGTTGGTTCAGCAGAAGGGCAGAGACCCACCCCGTGCCTGTGAAAACTGATGACCTTGATCCCAAACATTTCCCCTCTGCAGCATTCTCCCTGCTGCATTTTACACAGTAAAGAGGTCTAGAACAACCTTATTTAGAAAAAGGGATGCAGACATCATTATGGTATTCTGGACATGAGGAAAGGCTTCTTTACTGTGAGGGTGACTGAGCACTGGAACATGTTGCCCAAAGAAGTCATGGAGTCTCCTCATCTGGAGATATTCACAAGCTGTCTGGACACAACCCTGAATAGTGTGCTCTAGGGTATCCTGCTTGAGCAGGGAGGTTGGAATAGATGACCTCCAGTGGTCTCTTCCAAACCTGAACCATTCTGTGACTGTAATTTTCTGATACTCCTAACTCCCAATTTAAAGATGCTGAGATAATTACAATGCTGAGCATGAACATTTGAATAGGTGGGAGACAGATGACTCAGTAAGATCAATCTATTGATCTCAAGATTTTCTAAGTATTTAAGTGCCATGCAACAATTAAAAGACATTTCTGAGTATGCATTAAATGGCTTTATTCTGACAAGCTCTTTTGTTTCTTTTATACATAATAGAGAACGAGAATGTCATTGAACTTGGAATATCTTTTGGGAAGTAAGTGTTCAGCAGCTTGTTTGATGATGACAGCCTTGTGCAGTGGTAAGCAATCAGCCAGGTGGCAGGAGATCACTGAATTTCCTCCTCTGCAAAGTGGTAACTTCCTGAATCCTTGGGCTTAATTGGATGGGATCAAAGCTTATAGACCTCAAAAGGAAATTAATAGTGATATGAAAAGTTTGGAACATCTAGATTAACTCCTGCTAAATACAAACAAACTGAATCCTCAGTGGTTCTTTGAAAAGGATAGCAACGACCATGAGGTTTGATTACTTACTCAGAGCATCCCAGCAGTGTATAGAATTGCTCTCTGAAGCTGTCACCTTCATGCTCCAGAGAGACCCTAACAGGTAGCCCTTGGCAGCATTCCTCTGCCTGCAGTGATTCCAGCGAAGTAGCATGGGAAAGGAGCGGGATAACGTGTGCCAAGAGACCTGGCTTGTGCAGAGATCTGTAACAATATTCAGTATGCTGATGTCACCCAGCTGGCACAAGGGAAGGGATTAGCCAATGTCTAGACACACTTGAGGCTTTCAGGGCAGCTGGCTATTTGCAAATGAGTGTGGAAGAGACTGAGGAAACCTTGGTGGGATGAACAGAAGCAAGGAGAAGTCTTGCCAAATTTTCCATCCCCTCTGCTTGCTGAGGAAGCATGCAACTGCTATTGGTGAGGCAGATGGAATTAGTTCAATTTAGGCATGTGCTGAGACTGAACTTCACCTGGAGAGTGCCAAAAAAAACTATCATAGTTTCTGCGTGAGGGCTAGACACGGGTCTTCTCTTCTCTGTTAGACTTTCCTATTACTATCAGCATCTCTTTTGCCTGGAGATACAGCTATAATCCTGCCTGATAGGCAGTCACTGTAGACTCTACTGTTGCTTTTTTCCATGGTTTTCACAGAGGGATCCTGTGACCCCAGTTGCTATTAAATGATCCCTTTGGGCTGGAGCTCCTTTGCTACAAAAGCAGGAAACCATTGAAGGCATCCTCGAATTTGGCATTTTTTCTTCTTCAAGGCCTTTGAGACTGCAGGAGTTGTAAGTTATTAAGCCTTTGGCTATGTCACAAACTATGTCTTTTTTTTTTCCTGGATTTTGCAGAAAAATAGTCTGAGAACTGGAGAGAATACAGTTTATTTTATTGTCTCCTTATCTTGCCAATATGCTTGTCAGGTGAGATGAGCAGTCCTTTTGTTGGTAGCCGTAAATGTGTGCTTCACCCAGAGCAAACAGTGACCCCAAAGAACCTTTTGCAGAGCTAGAGAAACATGTAATTTAGAAAGCTTCTCCTTCCACAAATAGCTCAGCTAAGGCATGTTTCAATTCTCATTAAAACTAATGGAAATCCTGCTACTACTTCAGTAGTGTGTAATCAGGCTTATTAGTTATTATTCCTCACACTTCCTTGGAATACATACCAATGATGCACAGTCATCAAAAAAATATGCTACAGATGGCTGTGAGAGTTCATGATAACTTTATTCTGGTTGATGGAACAAAACGGTATTACAGAGAAATTTCAAGGTGTCTTGTGAAATATCACAGCAATTAGCATGGGATCACTTCAGCTTGATCCTCCTTCATGTGAAATCAAGACCTTCCACTGTGTCTCTGAATTTAGCATTCCCACATTACTTGTACACTAAAGATATGGTCTGGAGTTTAATTTCATATACAGCAGGGCTTCCAAGAAAACAAGGAAGTGCCACACCTTATAGGTAGCTTTCTCTAGAAAAGGAGAGCAGAGGACCATATTTTCCTTTGTGCAATAGACCACACATTTGGCACTCTAACAAAAGGAAAACATTCCCTGAACTGCTGAAAACTTCACAAAAAGTGCAGCACTTGCTTTGCTCTCTAGACCAGCCTCTTCTCTTCCAAGCATAGTCCTTTCTGACAGAGAAGATCTCTAGCTGGGAGAATAGATTTCCCAATGCAAAAGGCACACAGTTTTGTTAAATTTACATCCAAGCTGACAGAGGGAAAAAACAACCAGGCCTAAATCTCTCAAGTAACACTGAGACTCCTATTGACTTCAGTGCTCTTTGAATCAAACTCTGGAAAAAGATGTATCATTCCATAATTGCCTTATTGGAATAATTTTTTTCCAAAAAAATTGGAATAATTTTTCTGATGCTTAAAAACCAATTATGCACCTCAAACCACTGTAGAACACTACACAATGACATACTAATCTCACTGATACATGTGCATTAGTGTGGTTGGCACAACATTTCAAATGTGTCTTGTCAAAGGTTTGGTATAGCCTAGGTTGAGGCAACAGAGGCACTTCTCTGTCAGTGTGTCCCTGATAGCTCTGCAAGGTTTAGGATAATTCTAGAGCTATAATCCAGTGCTAGAGTACATTCAGAAAAAGAAAATGACTTGGATTTCATCCTGGAAAAAAATCTAGGACAGGTTCAGACCTGTGTGTTGGAAGTGGATCTTATATTGTGGGCCAAGTGGTTTCCAAAGTCCTCACTCTTGGGCTGAACTGCAACATAAATAAGAACATGAGGCATGAGGGCAAGACACGTGCATAGGGCATTTTAAGATAGGGACATCTTGGAGTTCCATCATCTGTTCTTTACAGTGTATGTGCACCTTCAACAAGCCATCAGTGGCCATGGAGGCAGGGGCCAGTCTGGAGTGAGGAACCAGCATCCACATTCCCTTCAGACAGAAATCCTAACTCCATATAGAAACTTAATCCAGAAAGCAGAACTTTGTCCTCAACCCCAGGTCTCAACCTCACTGAAGGAAACATTAAGTTCTTCCATTTGGAATTATTTCTGGGACAGTGTTGACCTCTCAGTTAATTCTCTTCAAAAAGATTTTAGCAAATAGAAACCAAATGTGTACTTTTGAAATCAAGACATTTATATCAGTACTATTTTTCTGAATGAGAGATATTAAAAAATAGAGTAGATTTTAATTTCTAATTTTGACTTGGATAAGGAATATTTGTTGGAGTTTACCAACTGGGAAGTTTTCTATTCACTTTTATTTTGATTAATTACTATTTGTGTTTTGTTCTGTTTTTTCAATCTCCATGAAAGGTCCTTTAATCCAGGCCCCTACAAGCAGATTGAGTTTTTGGAAAGCTGTCTATGACAGCTTATGTATGACTGCATCTGCAAGTATGTGTGTGTGTGTGTGTGTGTGTGTTTGTGTGAGTGACTATGTCTGTAACCACTGGCCTCAGAAACAATAAGAAGGCACTACTACATTCAGAAAAAATATAGAAAACTTTATCTGAAGCCACAGAGAAGGGGAGAAGCAATACATTTTTTCATACACTTGCAAAAATATTTATGCCATAATATAAGTATTATAAAACAGTCTAGTATATCTCTAACATTTTGTAAAAAAGCCCATTGAATTAAAAAAGCTCATTTCTAACATACAGTTAGTAATAAAATAAGATGTGCATTACGAGCACTGGAACAGGAAATCAAGCACATTTGGAAAATCTAGGAGCAAGAAACAAGCCATTATGACTTTTTCTAAGCTTCCCCAAGTCTCTAAGAGCTGGTGGTTTTACTGAAATATGTATATTAGATAATGGTCTTATGAAGGAATACAAATTGTGATTTTATGAAAAATAAGACCAGCCCAATGAATCTCAGGAACAGGTGGGCTGACTCTGGTGTGATATCCCAGGTGAGTGCCAGTGACGTGTCATAATTTAAAATTATCATTTCCCCCAAACACTGGCCCTCTTTTCAATTGCACCTAAATATGTGTTTACCTTGACATAGTTTGCTGTTTACATCTCATCTCAGAGACACAATTTACGAAGGAGGGTCAACAGTGAAAACTTTTTCTGAGTACTCAGAAATGCAATTTCGGTATATAAACTATAAATCTATCATTCCCCAGAAGAGAAGTATTTGCCCTACATATGCCCAAGAAATGTTGAATAAGTGTTAATTATTCACGGTGTTAAACAAAACACATACAAATCTGCAGGTTGGTTGTGGTTTTGTATTTGTGGCTTGGGAAGCCAAACGGAGACAGGAATCCCACTGAGACAGCTTATTACAAAAATGTGCCCAGCAGAGCCAAACTCCTTCTTTACTGGCCACGCTGACAAGATTTCAAGCATATGAAACTCTGTCAAAAGAATACCTTCCACAGCATCTAGTTCTGATGGGGATGTCACCATCAATCTCCTTGTAAGCGTATCAAGGATGGTACAAATACCCCAACCCATGTCAAGGGAGAATCCAGGTCTGTCGGTCGATGTGGAAGAGCCAAATACTGGAGCAGATGAGGATGTTACAAGAAAAGCACTGATGAAGTTCTCTCTGAAGCAACAGACCAAAGTTCTTATTATTCATGTAGGTGGAGTTTAGGAATATTGTGAATATGATAATCTGCCTAACTACAGAGATTTATGGTGCCCTTTCCAAAGTGTTGCTCTGGACTACAGGCACATTCCAGGGACTATATTATCTGCAGTACTAGGAAAGACAGGCTCACTAACAGCTCCCAGGTGGAAATGCATCTTGTACAAAATGAATATGTGGGGAAGGACTGTAGTTCAGTGGAGAATCCTCTTTTTATAGTGGTTAAATTCAAGGGCAGTAATTGTGCTCCTATTGCTACTAATCTACTTGGGATACACCAGACTGATTCAAAGGAGGGGCACTATTCCATGGTTAAGGTGAAAACTGGTGCTTGTGATTATAACATAGGTATTTTTTTAAAGATAGTTTGGAGAATATGTGCATGACTTTCTTTACCAGAATGAAAATCAGTGTCTGGATGAAGACCTGCTATGTTTATCAGTCTTCTGGACCGACAGTTACTCATGCATTTCCATAATTTCCCTAGAGGAGTATACTAGCTAAAGATGAGAATACTTTTTATTTTTCTTCCAAAATGGCTATCGGGTCTACTGCAGCTAATCTCTAGAACATTTTTGCATAAGTACAGGTAATTCTGTTTTTCTCTCAGAGGCCCTTGCTGAGGCTGAGTTTACATCCTGGTTATGTATCAAATGCAATAGTTAGTCCATGTGCAGTCCTGTTCAACCGTTTGATGTATCTTGCAGAGCAACCTTGGAATGTTTTTTTCCTGACACAATAACACCATATATGGTAGAGAAAGGTCTGTCTTTATAATGCAAAATCTTACTGGACTTCCAGAAAGCAGCACAACATTACAATAAACAAAAGTTACAGAAAAGTTCAAATGAAATCTCAGTGTTATCAAAAAGATCACTCAGCATTTTGTGTGAAAACAGAAGTAAGACTGTTTCTAGGGATTGGACATGATCCTGAAAGATGTTGTGGACATCATCCAAGATGCTAGACTCCTCCTGTCCACGGTGAAGAAGATCAACACCTTGTATGATGGCATCTGCATGTAGTAAGCACTAACATTGCCAGCAATAGTAGAGCTTACAAGCCCAAATGTTTTGAAAGGTAACAAAGCACGGCCATGAATCAGAAGTAATTTCTGTCACTGGTTTCCAAAAAGCCAGCAAGGGTTTTAACAAGCTCCAACTAAAAACTCTAATGTCAAAAAACAAAAAACAAAAAACCAAAAAACAAACCTGCTTTCATTTTTGAGCTGAGCAGATTTGCTGTCCTGATTGCAAAAAGCAAACCCTAAGGTAAGGATGGAAGGGAGAAAAGGAGGATTCATGGGGGAGGCATAAGTCAGAAAATAATCAGAGAAGTGGTGATCACATTTAGAATGTTTTCAAGAACTGCACAAGCCTCTGAGCACACACCTTTGCACTTTATATAATTTTACAAAATGCTTATCTTTCAATGAAGGGAGAGACCTTAGTGACACAATTTATTTTCAAATTAATGGTAAATAAAGACTTTCTACCTCAGTGCAATGAATTTCATTACACAGCTCTAGTTTCTTACTCATAAAAATCACTGCCATTGAGAAGTCAAAAAAGGAAAGGGATTTCTAAGAAAGAGTACAATTCTAAATATCATGCCACTGAAAAATCTTAAATAACTTAGACAGCCATCCAAAATGCTGTTTATGCACTGTGTGATGCAGATATACTTGTTTTACTGACTATTTAATGTCACTGTAATCAGCAATAGAACATAAAATTATGGCTCAGGAGCTGGAGGAAAAGAAAAGGGTTTTCTATCATTTTTATCACTCTGATTAACATATTTACATAAATATTTAGAGTTTCTGCGTGGAAAAGGTAGCAGTGGACTGCTAAAGCAAAAAGGACTAGTGCTATTGATATTTCTCAACTATCACACCTGTCTAACCTGCTATTAAGATCTGACCCATTCATCTACTCTAGAAATACAAATACGTGAGAGGTTTCTATAGTAAGGTCCAAATGAAGTAAACTTCCTTCAAGATGTAATTTAAATTTAATGGCTTGTCCATGAAGTGAACAAAACACCATTAAAAAAAAGAAATTTTAATGATGTACAATGAATCAAGAAAATGTATGATGTGCCAAAGAACTCTTTAATCTTAACAGGCTGCTGCCTATATTTTTTGTGACACGTAGAAAAGCTGAGCTCATCATGCTACTTTTACAGTAACATCATGATACAGAATTTTAACTGGAACAATCAATTTTGATTGCTTCATACTGGAGGGGGAAATGTGTTTTGGTGGTGCAAATTACTTTATGCTCTTCCTTCTGCTTTGCAGAGTGATCTGGACTTCTTCTCGCATGCTGAAAATGGGTTCATCCTTCTTTTATTGGTTCAGCCATAAATATGTATTTCCTCACAACAATTAAAAAAGTAGAATTTGGCCTGACTTGGGAAGAAAAATACCTTTCTCTTCTAATGCCAGTGTTAGATATTCTCACTAGCTTGTCTTAATGACCCCAATGCTATCTCTAAAGTGGATTGAAAATGGTTTTTTTCTTTCCCCTGTGCACTATGCCACATCAATTTCCATTGTGCAATATTTTATTTTTTTATTATTTTTTTTTTTGTACTATGGAGGAACATAATTCAGACATACTCAGATTTCTGACTTTGCTGTAAATTAATCTTGCCAGTGCATGTCTGGCACTTTGAACTAAGCTGTATCTTCCACTTCTTTGGTAGCCTGAATGACATCAAAATGCAACTCATGCTGTGCACTGCTGTTTTATCTAGTTTATGATGATATAAAGAAGACCAGAGGAAAAGGTAAAATACTAGAAAGACACTATGTGGTGTTTTTGTAGCTTGTTGCTATCCTCCTCCAACTCAAAAATCCATCTGAAAGAGCTCTGAGCTGTCATGGACTCTGAGGATGGGTGACAAGAAAATCTATTTGCCTTGGCTGAAATGACAGCTTAAAACTCTAGCCCTTTTAAAATATGAGCACTCTTAGGGGTATAATAGAACTGATTTTCCTCTCAGTTACCTGAGTATAAATCAGGATCACCTCCTTGAAATTGTACCAGCTTAAAGCAGAATTAGGCCTATTTCCATATATGTCGATTTCGTGAAAAACATCTTCACTAGTTACAGTTCCAAGTATTAAATTTTGCATGTTAGATAGAGAACAGAAAAAAGCTCCTGTGGAATCCAGTTTATCTTTACTTCTAGGACCCTTGATCCATATGATTTTCAACGATATACCCATTTCAGAGGCAAAACTGTGCTAATGTGGTCATGCCAGAAAACTGCTTTCAGTTTTAACATATTTTGAAGGCAAAACCTGGCTTCCATCTCTCTGTTAGACTGAAGCAACATGGCAACTCAGGGAGCTTGTACCAGCACAGGAAAACTCTTCATGAGCACACTAATGCTGAGATAACTCCAAAACTACCCCAACACAGACCATGGAGAGAGTCTGTGGCCAGACAGAGGGGAAAGCTATGTGTTCCTGTGCCCCAGTGAAACCCAATAGCCACCAAATCTCCTGCAGGAAGCCCAGGCTACTGTCGTGGTGGGGTTCTATGATCTCTCTTTCCTGCTTCAGCCAGGTCACACATGGCAAAATAAATCAAGATGGGTAAGACGGAGCACCCAAAGATAGCTTTTAACAATCCCAGGGACTGCATGGTCTGAGGGGCTGCTGACAAAGACCCAGGGGCATGGAGAACTTCACAATGTAAAGGGATATCTGAGGGCAAAGGTCTGTTGGAGTCCCAGGCAAAGAAAATGTCCCTTTATTTGTGCTGACAGGCTCAATAAGTTAGGAGAACACTGTGTTTAATATAAGACCATCGAGAAAACTTCTAAAACTGACTGGAGAAGTTGGGAATGTTAATGTGTGAATTAGAATTATTTTAAGTGTCTGGGTGAAGTGTATAGAGTTTAGTTTGAGATATAGTAGTGAATAAGAGACAAGATGGGGGTTCTTTGGCATTGGCTTGTCTTTGCCTTTCTTCCTTCTTCTTCATGGATTTGGGTGGTATTGGGTGATTAGACAGAAAAACATGCAGTATGGAACACGGGTGTTTGGTTATTGGATTAAAAGTAAAAATAAATTAGTTGGCATTTGACAATTGGATAGTTTATGCTTAAAAGGCCTTGTGAACAGAGCCCTCGGTTGTCATTTGTAGCTTGTACAGTTAGTGTGCAGAAGTGCTTACTATCTGTAAAAATGTAATATAGATAAGGTAAAATTAACATCCTAAGTCTGCAAAAACTGTCTCTCTGCTTGTCAATCCCAGTCCTGGGGAAAAGAACCCAGAGACTTTTACAAAGGTCCAGCTGCAAATGCAGATCAGGGACATGACCTATTATGGAATGACTCCATTAGCATTCCCCCAGCACCCTGCTCCCAAAGCCTTAGGTTTATTCCCTCCATGCCAGGAACCCTGTCCAGGATATGATCTATCCCAGTTAAATCGGTTCCCACAGGTTACCACCAGCATTTTCTCCTTAACAGTGTTTTAACAGTGAAGATGAAAAATAGTTTTCAGGATACCAGCATAAGTAAACAAGGTCTGGGAAAATTAAAGGGTTGCTTAAAATTACCTTTGCACAGATGTAATATCTGAATTCTGCTGAGCATTTCTTTGTACTAATTTGGGACCTGTTCTACAGTATTCCTAGAAGAGAACTGTTCTAGGGAGCATATTTTCAAGAATTTAATTGCAGCCCATTTAGTTTCAGGCATCCACTATCAGTAAGAGGAAATATATGTTTCTAACAAAAACCCCAAAACATTTGTTGTGGGACTGTGGGAAGAGAAAAGATAGAGATGTCAATGCTGACATTGGCATTTTTCTTAATTTTAATGCTTCTCTAGAAAGTTTTCCTTATGGTGAACTTTTTAGAGGAAAAGCAGGTTCTCTGCTGCAGAACAAATTAAAATTGCTATTTATTTGTGCTCCCTTTTTATACAGATACAAATAACTATGAATGATGAGTCAAATGTCAGGCGTGACGCTTGGAGCTGTGGCTCTGCATTAATCTTCAACTTGGATTTTTTTTCCCCTTCTTCCTTCAAATCTGTTTCATCTGAAGGGTTATCCCCCTCAGCTGCTTGAGTATGGGATCGGTTACCCAGTTTCAACTTCTCTTCCATAATCCCTCTATTTAAAGGTGAGATAATCAGCTTTTGTTTGGTTGACTTGGATCTAAGAAAATCTCTGGACTAAAGACAAAAAAAAGCCTACACAAAAAGAATGCAGTCTCTGCTTGCCTGCAGAGAGAGGAGGTGGCCTTTTATACTCTTTCCAACACTGAAAATTCTCATGCCCTGAAAACCCCAGCAGTATAACTTAGAGCGTTACCCACAGACAAATGTTCCTGTTAGTAAGTGAATATTATTTGGATAGCAGGCTCAAGAACGTGCCAGAATATTTGGCATGGGTGATCATCCCAAGGGGGAAAGAATAAACTCTTTGTTCGTCAAGTGATGACACACAATGTTGCTGCTTGGGAAGCTACCTTCCAATTTCCGTTGATTGTCACTTTCCATTGATAATTGTGTGTATTGTGGAAGAGAGACAGACCAACCTTCTTTCTTTCTTTTTTTTCCTTCTTTCCTTCTCTCTCTCCATACCTCCCCACACATGCCTCTTCCTCCTGAATTTAAAGCTATGAAAAATCACTGGACAGAAAAGTGGTGAGAACAAAGTGGTTCATACACACAGAGGTTGTAAAGCCATCCAGGCTACCTCACCAGCCTGTATCAAAATGTCTGAACAGTGATTTGGCATTTCACCAGGAAAATGTATTCCTATATCACTCCTTTTTGGATCTCCCATCAGAAGAGGCACACAGAACTATGCAATGGACACAGAGCTTGGGCTTCTCCCAACTACCAACTGAGATCCCTCAGGAGCTATTTCAACCAGAAATTCTGGGCCACTGGAAGGAAAAAATACAGGCTATTGGAAAAAATCCCCACAAGGTGATGAGTGTCTTCAGAGACTGACTCAATGAACACTTTCGTTATCTACAAACATGTTTCACTCTGCAGATCTATTTCATGCTTTTGATGTTTCAGGGTTTGAGGTTTGTCTAGGAGTAAACAAACACTGCTGCATCAGAATTTCAGCAAGACAGCAATTTCCATTTTAGGACTAGATTAGAGAAAGGGCCTAAAGGAAAAATGTTTCTGTGCAGTGTAATTCTTTAGGAAACTGACGGCATAAATGCTTAGGGAACAAATAACTTTGTTCAACCCCTGGGAGTAGGTGCTTGTTCTGTCTTACTTGTTCTGGCTGGGTGCAGTAGAAGTTGCCATTCAATACCCTTGCTCTTCACAACACAAAATAGGTCCATGTCATGGGGTGACTTTACCTTTAAGGTGGTTTTGGGAGCTAAGGAAGTTGAAGTTGCTGGTGACTGATGGGAGTCTTTTCTCCTGACCAATTATCAGTCATTTCTAAGAATTGACAGCAGTTTTAACTATTGAAAAGTGAGATCAAATTTAAACACCTCCTTAAGATGTAAAGTCAGAGCACTCTTGTGCTCTTTGTTTCCTGGCTGTGAAAGGTAACAGAGCTCCAGCTGGCCTCCCGTTCCCTGCCCAGGCCATGCTGGGCTGGGCCCAGCGGCTCCCGGCCAGGAGATGGGGCCTGCGGGGCTTTCCTCGGGCTCTGGCCGGGCCAGGCCGGTCCCTGGCTCGGCTGCAGGTTTTGCTGTGACTGAATTTACCAGAGACTGCCTAGTAAAGAAAGAAAAAAAAGCTCTTGACCTGTGGCAGGCTGAGACAGAGACCACACTATCCAGAGCAGCCATGAATAATCTTCCATCACAGACAACTCCAGCTCCTGCTCCAGCAGAGATCACAGAACCATCTACAAACCCTGGGCAAGATTTTAACTTTTTCTTTACCTAGATGAGACTTGCAGATTAATCTTTTTATCCAGAGAGAGAAAAAGAGAGTAATCAACATGAAAAGAAACTTTATAAACTACCAGAGACAGTAAAGAAAAGAATTAAGTTCCAGAAAAGGTAGAGAATAAGGAGATGCTTTATTAGCTGAAATATTTTTCTGTTAACGATATGGAGATGGACAATAAGGTTTTGAAAAAACTCCTTTAATTCATGATAGAGTATATAGGGAGGAATAGAGTGTTCAAAGTGTAGATTTTGAGTAAAAAGTATAGTGATTGTGATACAGTGAAGTGCTGGAACAGAGTGAAGCGAAAATTTGAAGCCTTGGGGGGCAATGAGAAAACTGTTTTCTAGTAGAACTCACAAAGACAGATGAAGAAGACTTTTGCCTTTGAATAACTCATCCTTAAAATTACATCCCTAGGGTCATGGCCCATGCACACCTCAGAGTGATGTGAAATGGGAGGAGTGAACTGATGGCAGATTTCAGGGCAACTGGCATCAAGAAAATAGAAAGCTATATCAAGAAATAGCATTCTTGTGGAAAACTCCATAGATTAGCAGAAAAACTTCTGTTTCTCTACAAAGACTGAAGAAAAGACTGTAGCAAGAATTGGGACTGTTTTAAACACAATGGTTCCTAAGTTTTTGTCTCTGTTGTCATGTGAACAAGGGAATGGTGGGTAGTAGAGGATAAAAAGGGTTTTCTGGAAGTTTTTTCTGGTGTTCTTATTCTTGTAGTTTGTTAATAAACTTTCTTTATTCCTTTTAAGTTTTAAGCCTGTTTTGCTCTTGCTCTAATCCATATCTCACAGCGAGAAATAAGTAATTTTTTTAGTTACTGGTTTAAAACCACAACAGTCCATAACTCTGTAGCTGTGAGAGGCAGAGGGAAAATGCATCTGGAATTGCCAAAGAACTGGTAAGTGTTGCTAAACACGTGCTAATTGAACAAGGCAACATAGGTCAGATCAGATCCTGTGTGCAAGCCTTAGAGGCTCAGCTGTAAGAGGACAGTATCAGTGGACTCTGAAAAAGAGAGGCAGAAGAACAACCCAATGTTTCCCCACCCTAGTGCAGGGACCTGCTGTGGATCAGACGTGGGAGCATGGAGCTGGTAGGGAGGTTCCTAAGAAGGGATTGCTTCAAAGGGATGGGTCAGAGGGATGTGCCACACCCACATTCACTGCAGTGTTATGATTTCACTATTACAGATTCAAACTTGGCGTATGAAAAGTTAAAGTTCCCATGGCAACAGTTACTTCTACCACAATTCATGCCCTGTATACTTATCATACACATTTAGCGTCAAAGAGGAATATATTACATGACACATTGAACAACGTAAAATAGAAAAGAAAATACTCCAGATGGGGAATGAAGCCAAGTAAAAGACTGCTAGAGAAACCTTGATTTTTGCACTGCTTGACCTTTTCAATTTTAGCTGTAAAACTTTATGGTTATAAAGATTGTACTTATTATGTGTGGTTAACAAAGATTTGTACTTATTATCTGCTCACCTCATCCCACAAATGGTAAGAGCATTGTCCAAGCAGAAGAAATATTCTGTTCCCTAGATGCAAACTCAATGCTTATTCTCACTTTCCACTGGTCAGCTGAGCTTCATTTGTAGTCTTGCTGGGACAGAAATTAACAAATATACTAAGAGAAAAAGAATGGTGAAGAATTCAGCCATGTGATATCAGTTCAGGCAGCTGTTTGCTTTAGTCATTTTGTAGTTCCCTAATCACTCAGGTAGATAAGCAGAATAGAAGTTATATGGTTTTAGTATCCTAATCTTGATGCAGAAATTGTATGTGGAGGGAAGGTGTTGGCCTTTCACCATACATGTAGAAATGGACTTTACAGCTCAAACCAAAATTCAGCTCTTCCAACATCATGTTATCAACAATAATTGATAACAGCTATCTGTGGAAGACTGTACAAACAAGGAAAAGATAGACTTTACAGAAGTTTCTTTTAGCCTAAAGCAAATTTGGGACCATCATAAAACATATTTAGTTTGGGTTTTTTTTTAATCTCTTCCTACTCTAAACCTGTCAACTGATTAATTCATTTTACACAAAATGTATCAGAAATAATAATGGGCTGAATTTAGCCCTGAAAGAAGTGGGTATCATTCTACCCATTTCAATGCAAGTACTTCAGGGACAATATTGTGCTGCTTGACCTAATATTTTCCTGGTATCCTTGCAAATGCAAGCAATTTCTCTGAATCAGTACAAAAGGAGGATAAATAAAAGAAGAATCTGTTGGATGTTCCAAGCTTTCGGTCTCCATGCATTTGTGTCCTTGTTGACAGCTGCTCACTGTCACTGTATTCCACTGTCAGATTAGATTGTCATTGCTTTGCACATTAACTCCACATTTCAATGGTGTAACCCATCATTGCACTGTTCACGTGAATTGATGTGAGCTGATTTGTTTTAACCAGAGCTTGGAGCAATTTGATGGCAGGGCCTGTTATTCCACTAAACACAAGGCAGTGCCAGACAGCACAAGCAGATAATCTAATTAAATTCCTCAATTCCACTAACTTCACTGTCATGGTAAGAGTGGGAAAGCAGCTATTTTGACACTGTTGTGCTGTGGTTTCTTAGGAGTTTACTAATTTCATGTCTGTAAATTATTATTTTTTCCCATACAGGAGTCTTCCCCAGTAGATTACACAATGCACATATGCAGTACCTGCCACATACGTGCCATATACCCTACAGCCTTCCCTGCTGCCCAAAATGTGCAGCACATGTGAAGATATGGGAGTGTATGTGTATGCAAGCAATACCAAACCACACAAAGCTATTTTTTTACCTGCTCTTTTCTCATGGCTCTACTGAAAGTGAGATATAGGTATTTCTTACACAAGAGGTTTGCTGTTAGGCTGTTATGTTACTTGGAAGTAAAGATTACACAACCACACTAACTACCATGCCCCAAAGCAGTCGTTATGCAAGCAAAAGGCTTAGAAATATAACCCTAAGTGTCATCAATGCACTTTGTGAATAGATTCGTAGCTCAGAGTTACGATCATTGAATGCAACAGTTATAGCGCAGTTTGTTTGAAAGATAAGTTTTGAAACAGCATCTCATTTAATGGGACCATAACATCTCTAAAGGAGAAATGTTGCAGTTATACAATATCAAAAAAAAATAACATAGATGTGTACCTGCCAATACAAAGGTTGTTTTTGCCCTAAGGTTCTCATGGATTAAGGATTCAGAGTGTCTGAAAAAGCTCACTAATTAAAGCAGAGAAAATAATTTTTACTTGTGACCACTTAGCTTTTGACAATCAATTATCTCCATATACATGCAATAAAAAATTATCTAGATTTCCCAGATAGACAAATTTAACGAATAGAGAGCTACAATTCATACAAGAAAGTAATAAAACTGCTTAAGTGTAACAATTTGTGAAAATCTGATGTTTAAATGATAAAATGTGGGTTTGTTTTTTTTTTTGTTGTAGTATCATATTTCTGACATCTTGGTCTATAAGACTGGCAAATTGTTTCTTTTCTCCCACCCTCAGTTCACAAGTATCTTTGCTGGTGGTGGGTCAATATTAGCCTTTAATTTGCATGACATACACAAGAGGAATATCTTCCAGCTCTCTCAAGTCCGAGGCATATACAGCATATTCCCTGATGCCTGCCATTACTGTATTTTCTATCCTAAATAAAAAAGAAATAGTTTCTTCCTTTCTCTTCAAACCTGCTTCTGAACCCACAATATCTCAACAAGCCTGGCAATGGTCTCCTGGTCAGAAAGGCCTGTGCACCAACCTGTTCAGTCTATACTCAAATTAAATTGTATTCCTGATCAAAGAAAACAGTTGAAAGCTAGAAAGTTGGAGCATAGCCTGGCTTCCTCCCCATTCCTGCATCAAATCTAATTCAGAACAGCATGGGTCCCAGCAGGGGCCCTGTGGGATTCAATGGGGCCCATTTCTCCACTTTGTAAGCATGGCAGTTTATCCCTAATCTTTGTTACTTTTCTTTTAGTCGTGTACTAAACCATGTGAGGGGACCTCTTTTTATCCCATGACTGTTTAATTCCTTTAAGGACTTTTGGTGATGTGAATCACTTTGTGAAAACCCAGGTCCACCGTATATCAGGCAGCATGCCCTTAGTCTGATTCTCATTAACTCCTCCAAAGGATGATAATGGATTTGTAGGCATGTTTGCTCTCTACAAAATTATGTGTTTACCAATTCTATTTTCTATGATCTCTACCAATTTGTCTGGTACAGAAATCAATTTTACTGGTCAGTAGTTTTTCTGTTCTGCTCCTTAAACTTTTTTTTTTTTTTTTAATAGCATCACATTTGCGACTTTCTCTGCTTTCAAGAGTGATTTCAGAAATTAATAGTTTGGCAGTCTCATGTTTTAGCTTCTTTAGAATGCTTGGTTTAATGCTACCTGGTCCTTGAGATTTGCTACTGCTCATTTTATTGAATGGCTCTGAAAATCTCCTCTGTTGACTCTTCGATTTCTGAGTGCTCTTCAGGCTTGAACCTGTAAAGAATGGCTCAGGTGTGGAAACCTTCATGACCTCTTCTGAAGGGAACATTGATGCAAATAATTCATTTAGCTTTCTCACCACAGCGCTGCTTCCTGGAGTATCCTATTTGCACCTTAATCATCTCTCAGCCCATTGACTTTCCAAAAGGCTTCCTGTTTCTGAGAAACTTCTTATTAGTCACTTTTATGCCTGTAGGAAGTTGCTCTTCAAAATCTTTTTTTTTTTGCTTGCCTCATTAGAGTTCTATGTTCAACAGGATGAGTTTAACTTGTATTTTATTTTCCTCATTTGGACAGGATTTTCACAGTTAAATGAACGAATATTTTACTTCTAATAGCTTTCTCTATTCTGTTGTTTTAACATGCTGCCTTTTAAGCATTTAATTATTTTCCCCAGTCCTTTTAACTATTCTCCTTCACTTTAATGTTATTCTCCGTGTTCATACCTTTAACATCATCATCATTAACTTTTTTCATATTTTTGGTAGTGCTCAAATGATATAAATACTATATGTATTTGATGAAGCACCCATTCACTGCTCTGAGAAATTTTTTTTTTCCTCCTTTTGGAGGTTTGCTTTTAGTTGCTCCAACAACTAGCTATTTATTGACTCTTGGTTGCACATCAAACTCTAGGGATATTTCTGCTGCTGGAAGTGAACTAAGATTTGAAATTTGCTGTGTTGGATTTTTTCTTGGAAATAAAATTGCTTTCCTGTGTCTTTAACAAGCCAGTTGCAAAAAGAAAAAAAAAAAAAAAGAAAAAAAAAAGGAAAAAAAAAAAACAAAAACAGAAAAAAGCTCAGAAAAAAGTTAAAATATTCTATGTCACTGACTGCAAATCAGAATTTACTTACAAATCTAAATAATTAGGACAAGACACAAAGACAGTAGTGGTTACTCAATATCTGGAAAATTGATAGCCCTGATATCCTTAATCATCTACAATTACCTATGATGAGCAACAAATGAAGTAGACTAAATCTTGAAGGTAAGTCAGTCACTCTTAATAAGCCAACGCATTTAATGAACTCCTTTGTTTATCTCCTAGGTCCAGAAAGGGTTGTGAGGTTCATAACAAGCTCTGCAGCAGCAAAGTGCTTTATCACCTGAACTGGCCAAATTT
Source organism: Parus major (assembly GCF_001522545.3). NCBI lineage: Eukaryota > Metazoa > Chordata > Aves > Passeriformes > Paridae > Parus > Parus major. The sequence goes on along the minus strand of NC_031770.1, from coordinate 38,158,918 downwards.
CATCTGGCTTAGCTCATCTCCTGTTGCTTGGGGATAATGTCTGCAAATTGGTGCCCTGCCAGGAGGAAGGAGGTGGCCATCACTGCTTCTGTCTGGAGGTCCTTGCTCTAAGTGCAGAGCCTGGGACAGGAGCCACACAGCCTCTCCTCCCCAGCATGTGGCTGGCCACATCTGCCTGCACCATGCTGGCATCTCTCTTCATCCTGGACTGGGAGGGTGAGCTTTGGATGCATCTCCATATTTTTCAGAGCAACAAATTCAGATGCAAGTAAATGCAAACATGCTCAAGGGCAGCTGCTCATCTTGAACCTTCATAGCCAGACCAGGTCCCAACCCACAGGACTCCTGCCAGCACCAGCTGGGAAAGGAAGTTTTCACAAAACACTCAGGACTGCTTCTCATTGTGCTGCCTTCAAAGGCCACTTTGAACTCTGCAAGTATCACATAAGCAATGTTCCCATTGGCTGAGCCACCATGGTGTTACCACAGCTCCCTCCAGGCCCTTCAAGGTGCCCTGAAAGGACTTGGTCTGACATGCTTTTCTGTAGCTCTGGCTGGTTCAGAGAAAAGTGCTGCACTTTTCCAGAGTTAAGAGATCCAATTTCATAGATTTTTAAGACCAGAAGCAAACAGAATGTTCATCTGTCACCCTCAAATACTGTCCCTCTTAGCACCAGGCACAGGTATGACCCTGACATTGAAGCTTATTAAGTTGAGTTTGTTCAGCTTATTATTTATTTTCATATCTGCTTCTCTAACCAGGGGAGAAATTCTCAAGTCAAACCTTTTCATTTCATATTGCCTTATCAATAGGTTTAGTTTTGGGGTGACAGGGAAGGTAACTTGGATTCTTGTATTTATAAATATTCATAGAGGTGAGAGGATTAAGAAGTTAGAGTATTGTTTGAAAGAAAATTTAGATCCCCTTTGCAAATACCATCATGGTGATAGAAACTCTTTCTTTTCCCTGTAATAATCTACTTTAAAAACATCCTCTTAGCATTTCTTCCAGCTATCAGAATCAGCCAGCAAAATATAGCCTGAATTCTGATAAAGGGCAATTGCAGTAAATGGAGAAACAAGCATAAATTATATCACCAGTGAGCCTAAGAAAGAATTGCAGAGATAAGGGAAGATGAGCCTTATGAATCACTTATTTCACCTTACATTCTACTGGTAATAAAATAAAAACAATTAATTATAAAGAATAATTTTCATAAAGAACAAGTTATTTCCATGCATTGCCCTTCCATCTTCATAGAAAGTTCCCACAGCCAAGAGCAGCAGTTGAGTTTACACTATTTCATCCACTGGATATATGACTGGATTTATCTCAACTGACTTTGGAACCTGTTCAATTCCTGAAGTTCAGCTGTGTGTATGTGGAAAATCCCACCCTCTATGCAAGCAGTCTCATTTGAAGCTAGGGAACTGTCTCCACAAGCAAGGATCTGCACAATCATGTTGTCATGGTAAGCAACTGAGCAAGCTAGTATGGACAGCAGGGCAGTGACTGCACTCCCCAGAGCAGAGGTGAGGCTGCAGTTCCTGTATTTGAATCCATGCTTCTGTGGTTTGCTCTTACCATAGAAAGAAAATTTCTTTCATCAGTGGTCTCCACTGCACAAATTTTGCAAATCTTGAGCAAGCATTTTAAAAAGGGAGGGTTGGTGCATCTCTGTTTCCATGGGCAGGTTCATGAAGCCAAGAGTCATGATGTCAGCAGGCACAGAAACCAACTTGGGCAGCAGCAGTAGCACACTGTGGCACTGGGAATTCAGGATAAATTGGACAGATCTGCCTAGAAATGACAAATTTATGCAGAGGTAGCTGCTATGCAGTAAGGCCCATACACAGCTCACCCTTTTAGTGGCACCCAGGTGCCACTAACCCCACCAGAGGTGTCTCTGCCCTTGCTGCAGTGACACCTGTGATTTCAGTGTGGGTGTTTTCTGCTGCTAGAAACCTCAGTGTGTTGAGATTGTTTTCTGTTGCTCTGGGCATGTGATGCAAAAGTAAATAAACACTTAGCAGCCCATTGAAATAGGTTGCAATGGCCACTAATTCTGTGAGTCAAATAAAATAACTGGTTTTTGAATGACTGACCTTTAATTTCTATAACTCAGAGATCATCCATTTGCTACAACATTCAAACATCAGTTGCTGCTGTCACATGCTTAAACTTGGTATTTTTTTTTAGCGAAGTTTATTATCATCTCTGAATTTTAACCCTATGATACAGGGCTGATGAGTGGGTGCTTTAGACTGATTTCATTTTTCTGTTTTTCTTTCCATTTTTCCCACGAGTCAGGTGTCTAGGAGAAGCTGATTTATGAAAGAAGAGCAAATGTTACCATCAGAATAATAGAAAATATTAACAGTAAATCAAAACATCTATAAGTTGTTTCATGGAATTCGTGTAAATTACTTATTTAAGGCACAGTGACTGTCAGCAACTAAAACTGCAGCTATTTTGCAGACCTGAAACTCCTGTTGAGGAATTTACATCAACAAATTAATTTTATTTCAGAGTTGTTAACAAGCTTATCTATTAATTTATGTGTTCATTTAAAAACTAATAAATAAAAGAGCATTCCTGAATTAATTCTAATCTTACTTTTGGGGGTAAATTTTCATTAAATAAAATTTATTATAAAAATATGACGAAAACTCCTATGTTGCTTAAGGAAATAAAACCCAGACACTAGAGTGACTATAGACAGGCTATTGACAGCCAGAACTAGAAGTATTTTTGCACTTCTAGTGCATCCAGGATAAGTGTTTTCAGTTATACCAGGTGGGCCACCTTCGATTAGGTAGAGGCCCAGCTCTTTACCCAGTGGAGCCTTTGAATAGGATTGTAATGCCAGTGGTACTGAGTAAGTCTAAGGTCAGTCACTTCATCCCCTGGGAACTCTAGTAAAGCTCCCCCACAATGTAATGCTCTATTCCCCTCCATACATTATAAACAGTTATTCAAGGGGTAGCACATCTTATTTGTCATGCTTTCTAGCTTCCCTAGATTTGGGTATTCACAGTATGAATGGCTAAGCTTCTGTCAAGCTCAGGAGCCCAATGAATACTGTGGAATATGAAGGACAGAAATACCAGAAATCTGAAATTTCGGCTGCTTTTCAATTGCTGTGATTCACATGCGCTTCCACACCTCAAAAGCAGAAGCATCTAAAAGGTGGGAGAGTAGATCTTCAGGGGAAAAAGAATATAAGCCTTGGTTTAGCTCTCTCTGTGAATACAAATTTCATCTGCATGCACATAAACAATAGAAAAGACTTTATTCTGAGAGCTAGTTTAACCACTGGAAGAATGCTCCTTCAAAGACTGAGCCATTACAAGGAGATACGTGACCCTAAAATTTAGACAATTTAGAAAATGTATCTTTCCATTTAATGAACAGCTGGTTGAATGCAGAGAAATGTAGTAATTTCTTTTGGAGATGGAATTATAACTACTAATATTTTCATGCTAGCAGTATCTTCAAGCAAATGTGATGTGTTTTATGATGTACCGTTGTTTTATATACACATTTCATTCTTGTTAGTCCTCAAAAATGGAAAAAAAAACAACAAATAAGAACAAAAAATGTAAAGTGTAATATTTGATTTATCTGAAATCCTAACAATAATATGTCAGAAGATTAAAAAAAAAAAAAAGCCTTAAAATGTAAACCTCTCCTCAGCAAAGACACTGACTGAATGTCATAAACTGTCTGAAAGCAGAACACTGAATTTGCATCCAGTCATTAACTTCCATACTTAAATCTTTTGGGCAAATATAAAGCTCTCAAATACCACAAAAAATGGAAATATAATGGCCTCACCATATAAAATAAAACCCCAGTATAAGATAAAACATATTTCAATGACTGCAATTAATTGCAAAATAGAATAAATCACTATACAAATAATTTATCTGCTTTAAATATCATAAAAAAGCCATTAACATGCCAACAGGAAACTGGCAGCTTGACAACTTTATGACACTAAACAGGATTGCAGTGGTGTGATTCTCACTTCACTTAAGACAATGACAAACCTTCCATTAATTTCAGCTGGTGAGAACAGAAGTGTCAATAATTTTTCATTAAAAAAAGTATTTTTCTTCTGCAATGCAAAAGAAATTAAAAACTCTAAGAATTCTGAATATACTGACATTTGGGCTACTTTACATATGCTTTACATACTTAGAGAAAGCAGCAGAATATTTTTTTATATCAGGCTTGCATTGTCAAATAACTCTAGCACTGCAGAATCCCCTTATGTTCATCTTTTCCTCTGATCAAGAAATAGAATTAAAAACCCTCCTGTTCTTCTTGGGTGGTTTGAGCCTCTAAAGATAATAAAAAAAGAGATATGACTTAGGAGAAGCTATTTTGTATTGTTAGTTTATCAAGTCCTATCTTTACAACAAGTGAAAACCAATCTAAAGTCAAGGGCAGTGGCTATTTCTCATGCTTATATAATTTTAGTTTTGAAAATGTTGTGCATAACAGAAATAGGATTTATGCTGAGAGCAGCATTGAAACAAAGGAGGAGAGGTGGGCACCCAGTGTCTGAACTGCTTGGCGGGTGGGCAGTGGGGCCACCCTCTGCTCTGCACTTCAGCGACTGCGTTGGAAAGCCCAGGGCCCCATGGTGGGAGAGAACCAACAGCTCCATTCCCACTGGAGGTCAGAGCCACAGGCAATCTGAAAGACCAGACAGGAAAGTATTTCTGTCCTGAGCAAAAGGCAGGGAGTGGCAGGTGGCTCTAAAACACAAGGAGCCCAAAACCCTCTGCCCATTCACTGTGAGCTGACACGTTGCAACGAAGACAGACATTCCAGTTTATTGTACTGTCTCCAGAAACAGAGGCTGGCTCACCATGGGCTTCCTAGGATTCGTCCTGCCACTTTGAGCATGGAGATGCTCACTGAGATGAAGGAGACACAGCCTGCTTTTCCCTTCCCTCCCCTGCTTACCTCCATTTCCAAAATATACCATCACTGGCTCCTTGTCTAGTCCTGCACCATCCTCCTGCTCCAACTCAGCCTCTCTGCAGGAGAAAGGGCTAGCAAGAATCTCCTGGGGGACAGCCAGTGAACAGAATGGGAGGAGGAGATGCTATTTGGTGAATAGCAGTGAGGGAAGGGGCACTTCACGAATTATTATTGTCTCCTGAACTGAGTTTAATTTAGCCCCTAGGACCATAAGCTGCTTTTGAGCTGCTGCTAGGCAGTGCTCTCTGCTTGTACGTGTCAAACACATGGCCCCTTTCCAACAAGGGCCCCAGGCAGAGGTTTGTGAGACAGTTGGAGTGAGCTAGTGTTGAGGAGCTGTGGTATGCCAACAGATGGGCTGGGATGAACATCTTATGTCAGAGATTGCTCTCCAGAGGCTATTTCTAGCCTCTTCAGGCCTTTTGTGTTGCTGGAGGGCAATGGAGCTACAACATAACGCAGTATTAGGCCTGCTAGTTCTGAATAAGGAAGGTGTTTCCAGCATTTGTGAAGCAAGTGCAAGTCAGCAATCTCAGCATTGGAATGATAATTGTCTTGCAATTTGACTGATTACCATGTGTGGCAATATAGGTGCGCTGTGACAGCATTTTTTAATGCATCCATTAGTGTGCAGCTATGCCACACAGCAACAAGGCTTCATCTGTTTCACAAACTTGTTAAAGTTTGTGAATAAAGTTAAGCACATCCCTCAGCTCCTTGCTGAGGCAGGGAGAGATTAGTTACAGCATTAACTCAGCTCCACCAAGGTGCACCTTTATTCCTCAGAGAAAAACTGCAGGGCTCCCTCCTGCTTTTATGTATTGCAGTCCCTATATGTAGAAAGACTTCAATGTACAGCCTTCCCTCTTCACTAAAATGATAATAAAATAAAGTGTAACTGTACTAAGTGGCAACAATGAGAAAAATACACCTCCGGATGCTCGGGGATATGCAGACACCAAATTCCCATTGAAACTGTCTAGCTAAAAAACACTCCTTCACTCAGATAGTTCCTGCACGGTCTTTGGTTACGTCAGTATATCACCGCTGCGGGAAAACTTTGCCCATGCTCAGCAGTTAATTAGGACTATCTCAGCCTGTCAGACTTGACTGACTCGGCTGAAAAATTTTTAGGTATTTAAGCGCTCCCAGTTTTCTGGCTTCTTAAACCATTTCCCTGCTCGAGACAGCTGCGTTTCAGCAGAGTCAAGGCCCTGCCTCACCCCAGCTAGGAAATGGCTCTTCTTGCATGAGAAGAGCGAAGCTTTGTGCGGATGCTCTGAGGCCGGAGCGGCTCCAGGAGGGCGGGATGATGCCGCGAGAGGGCGCGGACGGACGCGGGGCCGGGAGCGGCGCGGCTGCTCCAGCCCCGCTAATTGGCCTCGCAGGCTGGCCGAGCACCGCGGCGCTCCGCCGTGGTTATGCAGCTAGTTACAGACTGGCAGGCAGTTTTTGGCATTTATTGGTGCCCTGTGACACCTAAATTATCATAAGGTCAGAGAATTCATTGAACCCGAGCAGCACTTAAGCACTGTTAGACTCATTTGTGGCTATTCAGACCAAACAAGTTTTTCAGAGGGAGGCTATTGGCTCCAGGTAAAAAATTAATGCAAAGAGCACAAAAAGAAAGCTAGGCTATTTTAATAAGCTGTCTTGCAGCTGCAGGGATGGGCAGGAGATAATTCCAAACAAGTGGCTTGCTGTGCCAGCTAAAGGAGTCCCTGGGAAGCTGATAGGAGATAATCAACAAGGAGACACCCGTGCTACATTTTTTTCTGCTGGCTTTCCTCTGTTTCCACCTACTGCGTGTATCTTACTGATCTCAAAGCACTAGGCTGCAACAGCCACCTTTTTAATTTCGGTATCTTGAGGGAAACATGACACCGAGCTGTTAATAACCTCACCTGTCCGTGTTAACACAATCATTGCCTTTTCCACTATCCCAGCAGCAGCAGGAAATTAGCGAGCAAAAAACAAACAAAAAAAAACCAACAAAAAACCAACAGCCTAATGTAGACCCAAGAAACATAAATCAGCTACTCCTGGAAGGTGATGTTGAAGCCCAGGATGTAAGAGGACCCTCTCTAGGCTGCAGGAGGAGTGACCCGGTCCTGGGAGACAGCCAGGATCACCCCTTCTGCCCTGCTACCGGGGCAAAGGGGACAGGGAGGAGGTGGAGGGAGGGATTCCAAGGGAACGGGCAGTGGACGATGAGATCCATTTCCTCTGAGTCAAGGGACGTGCACAGCTGTCAGTGCGAAGGTGGAGATAGGTAAATGACAGGCTGTGTTCGCTCTCTTCCCAGAGCAGCAGCAGCCGAGTCAAAACAAGCACAGCCAGAAACACGAAACCCTGAAACCCCGCCCCCGCACACTCGCTCACATATATACACACATCATAATTCATGCTACATCAAAGCAGTGATTACCACAGCTTCCTGGCTGTCTTTTTCTGTTTATTTATGGTGCATTACACATTTTAATGCTATTCTCATACAGCGGCTCAGCTGCCACTGTTCTGTATTTGGGTGGGGAATAAAACCAAACCAACAAATGGCTGTAACATAAAGTATGTTGTCCCCTGGGAAAAAAGGATAAACAAATGCTCAGCATCTTCCAGGGAGCAGTGATTCAGAGTTATTAATAGCATGACTCCCCCTCCCCATTTCAGTCTAGCTTGTGGCTACACACTTCAGCAAGGGCTGGGAGGGGTGACAGTGTGCAGGGGAGAAGGGCCAGAGATGTTTCTGAAGTGACCTGTTAAGCCCAGCTGGCTTCAGAAGAGTCCTTACATCATCCTCTGTCTCTGTAATCATGTCTAGCTCTGCGCTGCTGCAAGGTAGTAGATGGAAGGGGGAGGGCAAAGGTTTGACATCGGCCTGAGGAGAACTACCGAGCTCATGTCTTGCTTGAAGCTTGGTTCGAGCTGATGGTAAGAGATCACCTACTAAAAACACTGCCTGCTACAAGGTCACAGCTGATTCCCTCTTCTCCCCATCCTCATAAGGCAAGAAATGGGGACTTGGCTTTATTAATTTATTTAAGGAAATCACAGTCAGCTCAGACTAAGTCGAATTTAAGATTTATTTCTCCTTGCTGTCAACCTTACTATCATTTCCCCTTGAAGCCTGAGTTCTCATTACCATTACTCTCCTTGCAAAATGCAAGTCATTCTGTTTATGCCATGGGAAAAAATATATAATCTCTTTAAGTGCATTGACAGTATCAACATAAAACAAATAATACTGAACAGGCAGCAAAAACAGACGCCATTGTGCCAACAGTCCCTGCTGTGAGAGACACACAGACCGCCGCTGTGCACCTCCTGCTGTACCCTAGTGTGTAGGAGTGACACTTCTAAAAGGCTCTTTTTACATCCCTTAATAATCCAGCCATCCTTGTGAGTTCTCTGCGGGCACCATGCTATCAGCAGAGCTTTAGCTGTAATAAACTGCTCTTTTATACACCCAGTGATAGTGCCCATGAAACATGCTGCAAATATATCCAGGATCCCAAAACCCTCGCTGCACCGGGCAGGGGAAGTGAAGCTGTGCCCTTGGTGCCAGTTTAGCTTGGCCCTTAACTTCAAAAAAGAAAGAAATGCCATCTTTCCTATACTCTATTCACAAACTTTTTTCTAAAGAAACCTCAGCTCAGAACAAAGGGTCTGGCAGTTTGTGAGGGGTCTCTGTCCAGAAGAAATAACACAAATAAAAAACTCTTATTGATGGAAGAAAGCTGCAGGCACTGCTGGGCACCTCAACCAGAGAGCCAAGGCTGAAGGGCCCCAAACCTCATCACGAACTTCTTGTCACCCAGTCCCTCCTGCCACCCTGCTTGCAGAAACTGTTGCAACAACAAGGGGTAGCCTGAAAGGGCTAAGCCTTGCATCACTTTTTTTTTTTTTTTTTCAAGCTACTACAGTGACATGTATGTTCCAAATTTCACAGAGTTGCTGAACTTCATTAGTTTATAAGCATCTATGTGGCTGTTTTTACACGTACACATACATACAATGGCAAGGACAGATTACATTACAGATGTTGACCTCACGCACAGATATAAAAGAAATCTCTACTCATGCTGGTAAGACTACACTAGATTTACAGGGTAAGGAGTGACAAAGAGTGACAAAGTGTCTGGAGTGACAAAGTGTCTGGATGAGACAACCTACACAGAGTTAAGTTTCTTACACACTGGTCCCCTCCTCTGTCTGCATACTTCTTCCTCACCAAATGCCCTTCCCATCCTTTCAAAGATGTGAAAGGCTTCCAAAGAGGAGAAAAGACTTTATATGGAAGTTTGTGTGGCAGCACTAAACGGGAAAACTACAACAGAGCTCAGATGCCAGGGAACCTGAAGGGGAAGTCGCTATGGGGACTGGAGAGGGGGACAATGATGTCCACCTCTTGCCCAGTCTGGACCATACCAGAAGAGGGGAAGTAAAATAGATTCCAGCCCCTCTGAGGAACAGTCCCCAGACGAGGCACTGGAGAAGAGCACATTTGAGCCTCCCAAATGCCCTCAAGGGGAGCTCTGGAGTGTGGGCAGAATTGGGTTTGCGCTGGTCCTCGCCAGGCCCGCGTTTCATGGGCCAGTTAATCCCAGACGGCATGTGCTAGCTGAGGTGGGATGGTAACACAATCCACATGGAGGGATTTCATACAGAGAAAGAAATGCTGCTGCTATGCCATAGCATTTGTAATGGGTATTTTTAGCCCCCAGGCTCGTTGCACATGGGCAGCAGCCACAGCACTGAGGAGCATGTGGTAAGAGCTCCAAGGAAGCTGAGGCGACCAGGTCAGTAATGCAGGGCTTCAGCAACAAAATTAAAGTTCTTATGGATGTGTTTTGCTGGAAGAAGACAACAGCTGAAAAGAAAAGATTTGGTGGCTATAGGTAGTGCCTCTTGGCTCAGAAATTTAGTTGTATACTAATTTTTTTTTTAATGTTCGCTTTACTATCTGCAGCTATAGTTCTCACATCACCAAAAGCTGTGGGGCAGGGTAAGCTGTTGTGTTTTTGCAACTGATCTGCTCCCACTCACCACAGAAATTAGAAACATCTTAGGCAGCTCTTTTGCTATGTTGCCATGTCCTGCTGCTGCTGCAAATCAAATTAAAAAATGTTTATTTTGTCCTTAGCTCAAAGCTGAGGTGTATAAGAGACTGTTTTATTATTTTTGTTCTATTGACAAATCAGGAAAATGCCATTCTGATTATAGTAAATTATTCTGAGTTTCTTGATGGAGTAATTCAGACTAAACTATTCAACCCAAAATGAAATGTGTGCTTCATTCTCCAGGTGTTTAGTTCTCTTGTTAAACTTTGTTTCCTTCTTGTTTAGGTCCCTTTTGAAATGAAAAATGCCATTTGGACACAAAAGGTCCAAAGGTTTCATTTGGTAAATGTCAAAACAAAGAAATTTCATGGGCTATTTTTTTAAGCGCTATTCCATTAAAGACTGCTGAAACAAGAAGTTTCAAACTTTTTAAGATTGTTCCTTGTCAGGCCATTTTTGGGTTTTTTTGACAGAAACTCCATTTCAGGAGAATTACATCTGCTAAGTACATTTCTAATCCTAAATAGATTGTAAAACAAAAAGAAAGTAGAAGAAAAAAATTAGAACATCAGTCCACTTTCATTCAGCTAAGCTGTGGCCTTTTCTTGCCACATGAAAGGACCCCCTGAGAGCAAGCAATAGGGATTAGTAGTCCTTGACAGATACTGTTCTTTTTTGAAGAAAGGCGACTTCTCAGGAAGAAGGGAACATGCAAGGGCTGAATTGGTGGGGCTGGTCATATTACTTTGTAGTAGAATCCTGAAATCAGCAAGAAAGCGCTGCATCTAGAAATATTTCTGTCCTTTATCCCCATGACCGATTGCACATGCTTTGCAAACTGCCAATAGCTGTGTAGGCAGTGGCACTCCTGTCGCAGGGAAGGTGTCTCCATTTCCGCAGAGATTTGTTTGCTGTATCATGACCCTGCAGCATGATACCAGCCACCTCTCAAATCCAGACTTGCAGCGCTTTACCGTGAGGAGTGAAGTAATCTGGAGTCCTGACATGACAATCCATATTCCCTACTCTGTACATAAAATGTTTTGTTGTTTACAGAAGAAAAAAAAAAGTGTAAGAACATCATCCTGTAGCCAAGGCCTTTTAGTGACTTCCAGTGAGGAAAATTTATGATTAGAGATAATCATAAATGGTTGCCTGCTATTGGGTCCTCTCTCTTCCCTGTCCCACTCTATCCCCACCTGACACACATCCCAGCAGTGATTAAACCAACAGGAATTAATCACATCTTGTGAAAGAGAAGTATGCCTGTAGTTTCCCCTGTGTGACAGAATAATACAATCAACTTCAGAAATAATTTTTGATTTCCCGTATAACAATTTTTTGGCCAAATAAGCCACTGTTACATGCAGGCATATTCAGAATATTCCCTTGACTTCATCTTTCAGCTTCGAAGGTGCAGGCGATGCATTCCCTGAATGTGGCATATCACAAACTAATTCCGGGAAAAGTCACAGCGATTTCATCTTAGACGATCACAGATTTCTTGCTGGCCTGAAAACCTGAGTAAGGACCTGTGTTTTGCACAATTCAGGAAAATTCACAGCTTCAAGGAAGGCCAAAAAATGAAAATCCAGAGTGGCAAGAAGATGCTTACAAATTCATCTGAAATACAAGAATTAACACTGATCAAAATAAAATATCCCTTTCCACCCCTCCCTGCCCCTGGTGTCCCATCGTGAGGGGTTTATCCTTCATTTCAAGAAATTCTTTTTGGGGAAGCAGGACCGGCTCTGGGCCACCCTGCTGCTGCTCCTGCTCTGCCCTTTGGGATGTGCTTGCCACCGGCTGGGACACACAAGCCATCCGTGAGGCTGTGCCCACATGGCAGCAGGGCTTGGCTTTGTATTTACTCCCTAAAGCACTCCTGCAGCAGCCACCTCAGCCATGCATCTCATTAGGGCGCGATTAATTAATGAATGAATTATGGCATGGCGCTGCTGAGTACTGCTCTGCACCGAGTGCGAGCAGCTCGGGGGGCTCCCAAGGGCTGCAGGGGAAGCAGCTCCACGTCTACTCACAACTCAACCAGCTGTCCTGCAGCCTGAAAACTTCTCTAGAACCTACTGGCAAAAAGAGGAAGAAGAGGACAAAAAACAGCAAAAAAAAAAAAAAAAAGAAAAGAGATCCCAGAAGCAAATGCAAAATCTGATAATAAAGAAGACGAGACGAGTTCATCTGGAATCCAAGAAGTAGGTGTGAGACATTAAAAATTTACTTAAGAAAATTTATAAAGTTTTTATTAAACATTAATTGGAAAGACTGAAATCTGTTCCTCCCCTGATGACTATTAAACAAAATTAAATATGCCATTCTTCTCCCTTTAATGTGATTGTTAGGGGTTACTTTTAAGGTTAACTTTTTGCCCCTTTACACATGGATTTTGGGTGGTTTACACAGGATAATCACAACTGGCATTTCACCATGGTGCCAGGCTCCTCACAGAAGCTGCCCAGAGAAATGTCCTTCTCCTTTCCTCAGAGGGGCAGAAAGAAGTGTGAATCTGGCTACAAACTGTCAGTGCTCAGACTACCAGGCCAGAGTCACGTTCTGCTGCCAGTGTACTGCACAGTCTTCAGTAAGTCATTTAATATTGAAAACTTTGCATAAAATTGCCACTGGGATGTGGGTTTCTCCTCAAAATCAGGTGTGTATGTGGAGTGATGAGTTACCTTCAAAACTTTCCTTTATAACAGAAAAGTAGTCAAATGCTAATCCAAAATATGTATAGTCAAGGGGGAGGGAGGGAGAGCAGATGGGAGGGAAGGGGAGACATGGAAAGGGGAGGCTCATCTTGTCCTTCTCTCTCATATAATCATGGCAGAGTTTAGGTTGTATGAGGCTTGTACCTACAAGTACAAGTACCTCCCGTCCAAACCCCACTCAAGCATGGCTAAATTTAAACTTAAAGCAGGCTGCTGAGGTCTGTCCAGTTGAGTTTTGTCTGTCCAAGAAAGGAAGGTGCACAGCCTTGGTGGGCACTTGCTTCAATGCTGAACCACTCTCACATTGCTCTTTTTTTCTCCATACTCAGTCAGAATTTCACTTACTGTGACTCAATACAAACACAACTATCAGTTTTCTCTGATGCAGCAGCAGACACACAGCAAGGCAGCAAAGCCCCATGGCCCATTACTGTCTGTCCTGAACCACCTCCCTAGATGATCCCTTGATGAGCCTAGATGAGCCCTTGGAAACCCAGTGTGCTGAAGCATCGTTTTTATCCAGGCCTGGACGTGACAGGGAAGTCTGGTCCTTCAGAGAGGCTGGGGATGTACAATAATCCTCCTAGATCTCTTCCAAGAGAGCACCCAAAGGCTTATCTCCAACAAGGAAACTGAGGCAGGCAGACCCTATGGGGTGCCACCTACTCCCTCAGCCAGTTTGAGAATACACTGTGTTCCTTGGCTGGAAGTCTCTTGGGAAAGACACAGCATTACTTCATTTTCTAGAGGCTTGAACATTCTGCCTGGTCATGGCCTTTATCAGCCTCAGCTCTTTATAAAGTTATTGTTCACATACTGTAACTAATTCCTTTTGCTGAGTTTCACAGCAAATACAGCTTCTTGAATACTTGTTATGCCAACTCTGTGAATGCTGGATTTGCACGTAAGGGAAAAAAATACATGGATGGATGGTAGGTAAATTAAAAATGAGAGCTACTCAGCAACAGCTCTGGACATGTGTAAGGTATTTCTGTGTGGTGTCTGTTTTTGCTGGCAAAGCAGGAAACTATGAACATACTTAAGGTTAAGAAAATGCACATGGGCAAGGCATGATGTTTTGGAGTGGCTTGACCCAAACCTGTGATTTAACAAAAAGGAAACATCACTTGAAAACCAAGTAAAGGATCACTATGATATTCAGGGACCTGGAGGGAGAAATCTGCTTTCACTTTTCCGGGCATTTTGCCTGTCAAATTATGAGCTTATTTGTGGTGCTAAATGCTTTGCTTGTGTCTCAGAAAAATACAGGAACTGCTGGCTTTTTTTTTTATTTATTTTTTCTTTTCCAGTGGAAGAGAGAAGTCGTTAATGATCCCAAAGGTTAAGAAATTGGCACAGTCAGAAGCCAGCACTCCTTTATTTATTCATCAGCTGGGCTCTGTGTGGGCTCCCAACATGCAGAATTCCCCACTTGACTGCTCGCCTTCCCCCGAGGCTTCTCTGCATTTGCCTGTGTGTACACACAGGCAGGCATCAACCTGCATATAAAGGAAGATTAATTTGCAGTCAGCAACACAGGGCCAAAACTGTGATATGGTTCAGCCACAGGCAGGTGTTCCAAACCAAACATGTTTTTGTTTGTTTGTTTGTTTGCTTGTTCGTTTGAGCTAAACCAAACCCTGAATTGCACTATATGCCCAAGGACTTCAGAGATGCTCAGTTTAAGCACAGGCTCTATGTTTGTATGTCTGTATCTCCTAGATCTGTATAGAGGTGGTGTGGTCAGGGCCACTGACCACCCAACCCGTGTTCCCCAGTATGCCAGCAACTATTTCCAAGGGGACTGGCTTAGGAGTGAGAGATGGCTGCCCAGAGTTGCCCCTACATAGAACCTTGGGTCTCACAGTCTTTAATGTCAGAGTTTACAGCACAATGTCATGCAGGGATTCAACTTTGGAAAGGGCTTTGTTAAACTCAAAATTGAACACATCGCTGTTTAGCATTTTTCAGTCTGTGAAGCCACAGGATGCCCCAGGGCACTTGGAAAACCTCTTTCCAGTTCATCATGACCAGCCCTGATCCTCCTCAAAAAGCAAAAAGGAGTCCACTCCTGCTGCTCCTGTGTGAAGTCTGTTTTGGCATGTGCAATGCCTGGAGCAGGTGGGAAGGCTCAGAAGAAACACAGCTACTTCTTCCTTTCTGCCCTGTTTTTAACCTGCTGCTTCTGTTGAAGGGAGGTCTCTGAAGTGTGAATGTGTGGCAATAACCCTGTGGAGGTGCTTAACCTCAGTCCTCCCATGCAAAATGGTGAAGAGCCTCTGGACCAGGTCAACCATTCATCTCCAGTTCTCAGAGATTTTGTTTGAGGACAGGTGAGTATATCAGCTTAGAAAATTCTATCTATTGAGAGCTGAAGGTATTACCTGCTTAGGCAATTGCTTAGGTAATTAGGTGTAATGAATTTTCCTCTACACTGGTAACCAGAGAAATCAAGAATCAACTCTGCCTGATTTTCCATTCAACTTCTCTTCAAGGAAGCGCATGAGAGGGAAAAATGGACAATATTACAATAAACTTCATCCTAAGCATTGTAAGCCCTTTACTTGGCAAGCCCCTTTCCATTTCTGTTTAGTTTAAAATATTCATCTTTCAAATATAAATAAATAAACAAACAAATAAATAAAATTAAATGGAGGTATGGAGCAAACTCATTAAAAATACAGGTTAAATTTCAGTGCTTGTTTGTGGAACTGAGTACAGAAAATGAAAAGGTGTTCTGGCAGAGAAAGAAATGCATTTA
This sequence comes from Parus major, assembly GCF_001522545.3. Lineage (NCBI taxonomy): Eukaryota > Metazoa > Chordata > Aves > Passeriformes > Paridae > Parus > Parus major. The sequence continues at coordinate 38,143,378 of NC_031770.1, read as the reverse complement.
TTGAGGTATCATGCAGTAGCAGTGCAGGAAGGCCTTTAATGAGAGCATGTCCCAGTATGCTAAGTAGTCCTTATCTACACGGGAAGTTACGTTTCGTGACACCTTCTGAAATCTAAAGACACAGAGACAAAGCACAGTAGCATCTCTTTTACCAGCAGGAAAAGTAACACACCGAGAAGAGATCAGGCCTTGTACCTCAAAGCTGAGAGCAGAGCAACTTGAAAAAGCTTGTTTAGTCTGGCTTACCCCCGTGCTGCAGAGCTAGGAGGCAAGTGCCCATCTCCTCAGGTACATGCCAGCACTTAATTCAGATGCCAACTCAACACATCCTCTTGCATAGGTCACACGTGCACTATAAGTTTGCTATCTGAAAAGCCTCTAGCATTCAGTTTGTGCTAGATAAGTAATAATAGCATTAATGGACTAAAATATTAACATAAAAGACTAACTGTTGTAATTTCTTCTTTGTATGATTCCAGCTAACAGCATCTTCTTCTCTCAAAGGGAGACTGCTTTGAAAGGATCAAGAGCAGCTCTGAAAAAGTGTGAGGAAAGGACATTTATATAACAATAAGCCTTTTCCCCCCTTAATTGTCTCAGCTGGCTGCACAGTCTTCTCCTGCATTTGGTGACATCTCTTAATAAAAACATTAAAAGGATAAGCATAGGCAGCTCCATTTCCAGTGATAGGGTGGTTATGAGGCCAATGACAAACTTCATTTTGTAAAACCTCCTTGCTGAAATCTGCCCTATCTCAGCGTTTATCAGCTTCTCTGCTTTATTGTCTAGTTAAAATGGAAATAGCCTATCTTCAGCTCTTAGTTATCAAGCCATGTGTATGACAGTGTCAACTGACACTAGTTTTCATAAGCTAAAAAGGCTGCCCTGGGGTAAGCAGCAGTGAGACCAATCAGATTTAGTGATTAATATTTCCTGCTTCAGAAACGAAAGACACACACGCAGTTGAAATTAAACTTCACTGGCAAAGATGAATTGAGAGAGTAGCTGGACAAACATCAAGTTTCTGAATGAAGGACCAATGGCTCAATTCTTAAGTGGCATTTTCCATCAAGTCTTCTGGTTGTGTTAGACAGACAGAGCATTAAAAATCAGAAAACAGGGTTGCCAAATCTATTCCCTGAGCCATTAAAAAAACAAAACAAACCAAAAAAAAAAAACAAACCCAAGAGGCAGGCCTGCTCTTGGTTCTTGCACAGTAATTGTTTGCATCACCTCTCGCCAAAAATTCTTCCTCTCTCCTTTCAGCTTGGATGTGTTCTTTAGGATTCCTGCAGAGTTCCCAGAGTGGCTCTGAGAAATATCACACTCTCTTATCCTGTATTTTTATTCCTGTCACCCACCAGCAGCTTTCATTTCGCTTTGCTTGCCTGGCCACCTGAAGGAAATGCTTACAGTCTTTCAAACCAGGCTCACAGTGTTTGACTGTGAAGGTGTTACATCAGTGCTAAACCAGTGCACCATCAAAATAGAGCAATTCAGCTAATGAACAGGCAAACTCCACATGCTGGGTTCATGCCGTTGACTTTGGTATGCTAATGCTGGATATAACAGAGACTTTCACTGGCTTTACTGTCTCTTGCACAGTTTTATTTTAGAATATTTACTCTCTAAAGATGTAAAAAGAGGAAAAGCTTTTCCTGCCTCAATGCAAGAGCAGTTCTAACTAAGAACTGTCACAGAGTGAAACATTCCTTTATTCATATATAAAACTCTCTTATAGCTTTCATGACACTTGCTTTTCCTTGGCCCTTGTACGAGGAAGAGAGTGAGGAGGAATGTTGTGGCTACCAGTATCCAGTACTATAGCTATGGTTCCCCTGCCATTTCTGGCTTAGAGTTGATTTCTCTTAAGCCAGATGTAGAAAAGCCTGGGGAGCCATTGAGGTCTGATGGAACAGCAGTGCCAGAAAAGTTAGTCTTTTCTTTCAGCTCAGCTTCTGGGGTTCCATGTTGTCCCCAAGCCACAGATGGGTGTAGAGCTGTTGGATCTCGTCACACAGGAGTCTCGTGGAAAGGCAAACCTGAACATCTTCTGCTCCCAGGACAGAGGCTGCCAGAAGAGCAGAGCTCTGAGTGAGCTGCTAGCTATTTGTTCTCCCCAGAGTTCTGGATTCCAAGGTAACCCTGAGCACTTCTGGGGCTATAGAACACCATTACCAGGAGCTAAGATGGTACTTCACAGCATGCTGAGGCTTTCTGAGTCAGAACTTTCTAATAAAACAGAAAGCCAGGTCCAACAGGAGAGGTTTGGAGACAAAGAAGCCTTTGAAGTGGGAGTGAGCAAGAACAAGTGAGACACAGTCCAGGTGGCAGAAGAGGATAAAGAATCCTGCTAAATAATGAAAACTCTGAGAGTGAGAGAAAGGCCTGTCAGAAGAGAAGAAAAGAGACACCAGGCTTAGAAATAGGAAAAAACAAGCCACTAAAAGCAGGGGACAAAGCATTAGGAGCCAAAAGGGGTTGAGTAGGGCACTGAAATGAAAGAGACTGATTTATGGAACTTGAAAGCACAAGTAAGACATAAAAGCCCAGAGACATTCCATCCCAGGTAACGCCACAGCTGAGGTTTTGAGGTTTCACAATACAGAGTGCAAAATATTTGACTTGATTATCAAGGAATTTAAAAAAAATTCTTGGTCACTATCTTTTTCCAGAAGAAGTCACGCCTATCAGTTTGAAATACAGGAGTGTTACTTTATATTTTTCACAGTCTGTTTTGGCCTCTCTCTGGCATTCTATCACACCCAAATTTGATAGCGTTTCTTCAATATTGCACTTTTTGGTGGGTAGATAGCCCCTGAAGTGAGAGAATGAAATCCTTTTGGATTTAGTTGAGGCATGTAGTTACTTTGAGTATTTACATTGCTCTGAAATGGAGTAGATGATTGGAGAGGGATTGCATCATATAGACACATCTGACAAATTAACATATTAAGGGACAAATTTTAAGTCCAGATCACAGGTCACGACTTTCAAAAGTGCTTGGTCTGCATTTGGACATGTAAAAAAGTGGACAGACTTTTTTTCATGCTTTAAAACTTACCTCCAGAATTAGAAGAAATATTCATTTATGGATGGTAAAGGTTTATAGTGAATCCTGAAGGTCACTGTAAATTAGAAAGCTGGATTCCTTTTCTCTCCATCATATGGTCTTAGTCCCTCTAATTTATACTCCCTCCCTACAAAGGATTAGCAAATAGATTAATTTTATTTAAATGGGTTGTCAAAACGCAACACAGTCAGCTTCAGCTCACATGTTTCAGCTCAAGAGCAGAAGCAGTCCATGCTGAGAGAAAGCCACACTACCAGTAGATCAGAGCTTTCAGTCAGGACCATGGGGATAGCTTTGATGACTTTACAGTTAGTTCACTATTAATAGAAGTCTCTATAAAATGTCTCTCCCACGTCCCCGCTCTCCCCTCTGCCTGCTACCTGTGGGCTCTGTCAATTCTGATATCTGACTGCTCTCACAGTTCATCCGGCTAAGGGAAAAAGAGATTTTCTGGGGAGGGGTGGATGTATGCACACCTCCGTGTGTGCACACACAACACATGGCTTGTGAGCCTCCACCTGCCAAAAGCAGCTTTTCATTCTCAGCAAGACAAACCCACAGCAGAGTTCAGAAGCCATTGCTGTTAGACAGTAAAAGGGCCAGTTCAAATCTGTCACTCCATCAGAGCACGGTATTCCCCCCAGTAAAGGTCACTTGGAGAGAAGATATGAAAGCAATTCAATACTTGAACTTAACCAAAACACCAAGCAACTTATTTACTATGCACTGACCCTGCAGTGACCTCATCCACAGCACATGCAGCTCCCACTGGCATCAGTTGGTGTCATGAGCACAGACAGAAAAATTATTGCTGTGATAGGGGAATACATCGGGAACATTTCTGCGGTTTAGTTTTACAAAACCTGTTCGCATCTTTCATCACTTTTTATAAACATTAATAAAGTATTGTGTGGGACTTTGAAATACGTGCTTTTATTTCCATCCAGGCATATCTAATGCTATTTCTCAAGGCATAGCAAGTAAGGCACAGACACCAAAGACATGGAAGAGTTTTTCAAGCTGTGCTCTCACCTTGAACAGGAATGGTCACAATGATGCTCTGAAATAAATTCCACTCTGAATGATCATTTGCTTAAAAGTGAGAAATAAGCAATTTTTCTTTCCTTTTTCAAAACACCAGAGGCCAAAGGGACAATTTAGAACTCTTCTTACACTTGATCTTTTTCAGTTCTCAAGAAAGCAACTAGTTCAGAAGGTAAAGAAAAAAACTGATGATCCACATCTCTCAAAGACACACTGTCATTATCGGCATTGCAGAACCACTGCATGAATTACTGTTTTGTGCCACTGCTTATACACAGCTGTGCTGTCACCGTGAAGAATTTTTCTGTGCATCAACATCCAAATCTGGATTAAAAGGGAAACCCAAACAAATTCATCTATTTCCTTCATGATTCACTCACTTGTCACCATCATGCCTGCAGTGCAGGGACAGAGAAGAAGGAGAGCAAAAAATATAAAACCAGCAACCCTGAATTATGGAAAGCTGAGGTTGTTTCACAGCTAGAAAACAATCATAACCTCTTGCTTGACTCTGGGGTTGGTAATGTGAATTTTTTTTAAAATTATGATTTTGCCCAAACGAAGTTTGTATTTCTAGTATAAAATGACCAAACTGCCTGCCTGATGTAAAAAGCTATTTTCTTTCTTTTCCCTCCTTTCCCCCCCCATCCCACATCATCTGACAGCACTTGCCTCCGGTGCCTCAACAGTAGCTATGACTGTGTCTTAATGAAAAAAGATGTATAAAATATTACCATAACCTCAGAGGCATGAGTAAAGCCCTTATTAGAATTCAGGACCTACAGCTGGAAGGGGGGCTCGGGCCGGCAGATAAAGTTAACTATTGTTAGCTCACAAGTGGCTCAGACTTCCTGGCAACTGCAGTGAATTACTCAGCCCTTTATGCAGGGTTTCAGAAACAGTTCACTGTTTCACAACAAAAAAGGCATTCAGGCCGGGAAAGATGGTCTCCCAGGGCTCTAGAAAGCTAGCTTTAAGACAGTGAATGGACACTGGAGCCTCCTAAGTGAATGACCACTGTGGGAAAGGGTGGTGATGTCAGCCTGAATGCATTTCCAATGGTTTTGTCCCACTTTTCATTGCTTTTGCACTCTCCCTCACTCTTTTTCTCTGCCTCAAGCTGTCCCCTTCCTGTTCTTTTCAGGCCATTATATTAAAAGTTTAGAGCTCTCATGCACACGGATGGGAGGGCCCACTGCAGCATTGCTGCCATGGCAATGCTCCTCTGCACTTTTGTTTCATATTAAAAAAAAATATTGGGGAGTATGGGCAGTGGGGGGAGCTGAAAAGGGGAAGAAAAAGTGAGAGGTGGAAGGACAGGAGAAGAGGGAGCATCAGCATCCTGCAGCCGCTGGGGCTAAGAGACGGGTGAGAGGAGAAAACTGGGAGCACAAGGAGGGGAACTGATGAAAGCAGCAGGGATTTGGGGTCCTTTGAAAAACAAATTTGTAATCCTTCACACTGCACATGTTTGAAAGGATCGGCACTTTTGAAGGCCTAGAGAAGAATTGGAATAATGTTCTTAGCTAAGCCCTCGGAAAGAACAGAGACGTGCTTTGGAAAACATACCCAATTACATAAGTTTATCAAAAGCTTTCAAAGGCTCCTCTGTCTACGAGCAAAAGGGGGGAAAAAATAGTGGAGAAGTGAAAGAGGGAGAAGGCTCCTAAGTGCATTTACCCATGGTAGAGAGTGAACAGCAGCTAAGCCGACATACTTCAAACCGGTGTGGCCCACCGTCCCAGACCTCCCCGTTGTCAGCAACATGCAGGATTCCACCAACAAGCCCTGGAAAGAGCCTTTGCAAAAACCAGATGGACTTGTAAGTAACAAGGGAATACGGAGCCAGGCACTCGGTACGCACTCGCTCCTTGTAAATAAAACCAAGAGTCCCCTGCCAGCAAGCCCACCTGGTTTGCTTCCTGCTTTCCATGAAATACTTGCTATTCATACGGATAAATGTATGCAGGCTTGGCTAAGCCTGTCCTGAGGCAAAATTATAGGATAACAGCATTGCTCAGAGATCCAGCATTAAAGCTCAGCCCACACTAAGTTCTCAGTCTGCAGGGGTTTTTTGTTTTTAATGTGTCTAAGAATGCAGATGTACTTGCTGCACACACAAGCGTGTGTTAGCAGCAATCCCCTCGTGAAGGCTTTCCTGCCCTCTGCCTGAGCTGCAGCCCTGTCGCAGCGAGATTATTTTGCTGATGCATAATTGGCACAAATTCCCAATCTTGCTGCAATAATAGTAGCAGAGACCAAGACAGTTTGATTTCCCATAAAACAGGTGAGGAGAGATTTCTGGCTTCACCTAAACTATCTATATATTGGTCCTTTCTGTTACCACCCCCAGCCAGGCAGCACTTCTGCGCAGCCAGAGGTAAAAGCACAGCACAAACAATGTGCTGTAGTTTTGCCATAGGGTAAATTCACTAAAATCAGCCCTGTACCCGCTATGAGGCTCAATTCAGTAAGTTTTCATCTGGTAAAACTTACGAACCTTGTCTACACTTGTGTTTTTATTGTACAATAATTCTTGTGTACGGTAAAAGACACAGCTTTTTATGCTTAAGAAGGAAAGCTCTGTGGCTATCTCCTGCTAAACACAGGCTCCCTGTCTCAGGAGAGGATTTAACAGGGAGGCACTTTCACCACATTAGCTGTCATCTGGAGAAAACCAAATCAAACCTTTACGCCATAGCTTAAGAGGGCAAACACAAACCCTACCTTTTTCAAAATTATCAACATGCGCAGAACCACCTGCAGCTAGGCTCAAATATGAAATTCCTTTTTTGACCTGATGAGGAGATATGTGTACCAGAGCTCCTGAGGTCCTTCTGAAGGTTCCTGTTACGGGGATGATCCACTAAATATACTTCTAACCAATCTTATGAGACAAAGTGAGGGACATTCATTTACCTAAGGCAGTATTTCCTCCTCATTCTTTTGCTTAAAAAGATTCTAACACCTTATTTTGTTCTGCTTCCATCTAGCAGGGGACTTCAGGTCTCAGATCTTGTCCATGTGGTAAAACCCAAAGATCAAGGAAAGCTTAGGAGGCTGTGATTTCATGGGTGGTTTAGGACAGTCTGTGGTTAAACTGCTGCTGAGGGGCACTCAGCCCTGGACACAAGCTGTGCCTTTGCTTGTGGAGGGTAAGCTTATGGTTCCTGATGGCAAGACAGTCTCCAATGAACCTACCCTGACTGGGAGGTGTCCTACCCTGTCCTCCCTTAGACATCTTTTGCTTCCTGGGCTGGTGCAGGCTGGTGCAAACAACATTAATACAAACATACCAGTTAATTATAAACCAAGTCACTGGCTTCAATAAACTTACAGAGTGCCAACAGGAAAGTTTCTTTATACAGATTTCAGCCAAAATAAAAACCAGCAGGTGATACAGGTGTTTCACTCTCATCAATCAGGTGGACATGCCCACTGAGAACTTCTGTGGTCTCTGTGTCTCCACAGCTGCAGGGACTGAGGTGGTAATTCTTTGACCCTAGTGCCATTTACCTAAATTGTTAATCCACTAAAGATGAATAGGCGTTAGGAAAAGCACCAATGGATTTTTAAACTGCCTGCCTGAGGTGTTTTCTCTCCTCAGCTTCCCTCCTCTTGAGTTTCCTGACTTCTCCATTTAATTAGTTCTCTTCTGATCTACAACAGGTTTCAATGAACAATTTAAAAAATATTTGTCAATGTAAACAGTTGAAAAAGGAAATTACTTTTCAGGTCTTTTTTTTATATACTAAGAAAAAAAAATAAAAATAAAAACCTAAAGGGCACAGCCATTTTCTTGGTCACCTCTAATTTCCTACTCTGGTTCTAAGTATAATGGGACAGATTCTTCCAAGACCTCTGGAGCCCAAGGTGCAAGGCTCTCCTCCGCCACCCAGCCCTGGCTGAGGTGAGCCAAGCCCTCACGGGAAGAGATGCTCTTTCTTGGGATGGAATGTCTCTGAGATGAAGCTGTCCAGGAAAGATCACCTAGAAAAACACTCTTTCCACAAACCCCTACAGAAAAATATTTTGCTCTGTTTAGAAGGCAACATATTTTGCTCTGTTTGAACAGCCTTGGGTTTTCCACATAATTGCTGTGATGTACCAACAATTCCCTACCATGGCACTTGGGAAAACCTCTACTCTGAAGCTGGGAGGTGTCATCTGAGGCAGATATTCACCTGCAGATATCTGCTCTGGAGATATTCATTCAGGTTTGGTGGTAAATATGTGATTAAGTAGAGGTTAATGTTTTGAAAATTTGAGTTACAACAGAATTTTTCACAGAACTTTACTGTTATAAGAAGTGTCAGATTTTATATTTTTACTTTTTAGTCTTGATTTTAGATGAAAAAAAATGTGGAACTATATCAAAAGCCTGCAGAACAGAAGGTCCCATCTGCTGTCAGCTCTGTTAGAAGGTCGTCTATAAGTCGGACTGTCTTGTCTGACACCAGGCTTTTAGTAAGCAGCCAGCGTCACTGTTTTCTTTCACTTATCACAGAAAGGTTCATACCATTATGGAGTTCCAGTCATTTAAGATATTGGTCTAACAAGGACAGAATGTCTCAGCTGAATTTCAAAGCATAGCTCAGTGAAATAGGCCCCAAAGTTTGAGTTGGATAAAAGTCATAGGAAATAAACAGTTATGAAGGCAGAAGGCCAAAGCAAGATTTAAAAGGCTCTTGAACTCTATCCAGACAAAATCAGGGGAAATTAAGATGATTTTACAAGAACTGGATCCTGGCAGGTATATTTTAAAGTAGTGTCTCCTGAAATCTTCTTTCTATGCTTCAATCTCTCACAGCTTTGCTGTGAATATGGTTAATAAGGTTTTGAAAATAAATCTTAAGGATTATAATCTACCTTCTTTCCTTATGTTACATTCCTATCCCCTTGAATCTAAGTTTTTCACAGACATTGTTAAGTTTATTCTGTCTCCATCCCCCTCTTTACCCTCTGGGAGCTGAGGAAGCAGGCTTTTCCAATTTTCCATCAGGAGCTACTAAAACCTCCTTCTGGCAAAGATTAAGTCTCTGTCTGTTGTCTGCAGCTACCTTCACTTACAGAAGGCTTTTCTCCCTCTCCCTTTCCTGGTTTTGGCTGTGGTGGAAAAGTTTGACCTTCCCTCTAAGCCTTTCCTCCTTCCCATTCTCATTCTTTATCCTCTCTCTACACAACACCATAGCTGACGCTTCTTTTCACCTCAATCCTTCTCTTATCTCTCCAATTTCTCTTCCAGCAGCCTTGCCCTCTAATTTTAGCTCTGGATTCTCCTGGTTCTTTACAACTCAGTCTTTCATCTGAGATGTCATCCTCAGTTATCAATGAACTTTCTTTGCCTGCAGCTTCATGTGTTGTTCCCTCATGTTTTTACCACATTTGTAGCTCCTTCGTAACTCCTCTTGCCCATGGAAAGGACCATCCACTTCCTCTTAGCCAAACACAGCTCTCAGCCAAACACTGATGCTTCCCCTGCTCTTACAGCCATCTAGCTGCCACAGATGCTTCAATTCATGACACAAACTCTTATATGACCTTTCTGTAGCTTACTCCTCAGCAGCTTAGTTTCTTCGGACTCCTCTTTCACAGCATGTCTTGGGGGAAAAAAAAGAAAGAAAAAATAATATTGTCTCTGATTCTCTTTTCCCTGCTTTCTCATTAACCTCTCCATTTCCCCTTCACCTTTATTGAATATGCTTCTTGCAGTAAACATCTGAAGTCCTTTCCTCCACTTCTACCCTAGTCTCTTTCCAATACCTCTCTAGCAATCCACAAAAAAAAGTACCTCATCATAGCAAAGTAATCTTATAATTGTGAAATATATCACCCTTCTGGCTCTCTCAGATGACTTCAACATACCTCAAATCCTATTCTCCATCGGCTTTTATGTCTCTTATCTCCTCAGTCTTCCACTTTTTTCTCTAGAAACTTCTCGTTTTTGATAAACTTTAAATCTCTGATATTCCTCAGATCACCTTCTTTCCTGCTTTCCTGCTTCTTCTAAGTGTATTTGGATGCCACATCAATTTTTTATAGTATTTTATGTTGCTCCTCAAAACAATCCAAGGTGGAGATTTTTAAGAAGTTATCAACATTGGTGTTGCTGTGTTGGTGCTTTAATGTAAATTAAACTGTTATGATAATCCACATTCAGATTGATTTTTTGTGGTAATGCAACAATTATATAATTGAGCTAAATCAGAAGTAATATTTCTCTTGATCTCTCTTGTTCTCATTCTCCTTCTAATCATTGTCCACACAAACAATACTCTGGATGCACAGAATTCCTTCATTAATTCCACAATCTAGTTTGTGGCTCTTTTCTTTATATTGGTCTCTTTTTCTACCTTTTATATGTCTTGGTCTCTGGAAATACCTCATTCCTTGTACAAATATCTCACTACCAAGTTAAGGTCTTGCTCCTCTTTGATCTTTCCATGGCACTAGGATTACTCCTGAAATGCTTGGCAGTTAATAGCTGATCATTGATTTAAGTGGGAAGTGAGAAACCTGAATATTTTATCGGATCTGAGCCACGGTCCCCCCTTAGGGAGCTTTTATCCACATAAACTCTGAGTATCTGTGTAGAATGCAAAGGTATCTGGCTCTGCTTAAGAGATTTACAATACAAGTACTGACAGACAATGTCTAGTTTCATGTTATATGAATAGACAAGGAGAAGTCAAGTCTATTCTGCTCCCTCAAGAGTTTCACTCCATCTTGGGTGTAGAGCAAGCACCAGACTTCCTCCCTTGCCCCAGGGTGACAGAGAGATGCAGTCCTCCTGGTTCTGGAATACCCCTAACTGAAAGGAACTGAAGTGCTGGAGTGGTTTGTTTTTCTTTTAGGTGTAGTACTGCTCTGGGGAATCCTGGCCTGAGATAGGGACAATTTACTGGAAAGCAATGAGGTAAGAAAACTAACAGTAGCAGAAACATACTAGTAATAAAAATGTACAGAGGGTGATTTACATACAAAATGCTCACCAAACCCAGGAAGATGGAAAAAAAATGGTGGATAGACCATTTGCCCACCATGCTTTCCCATGACCTTTTTTTCCTGAAAGCAAAAGAGTCCCTTTCCCCTCATCTCCTGGCAATGACTTAAGATGGTATGGAATAAAATCAGAGTCTTGGCCGCACCCACACAGCTTCTGCCTCTGCCTCCAAATGGCTGCTACACAAAAATTCACCTGTCTTTGGCCAAAACCAGACACCTCCTTTTGTTTAATATTTTATATCTGACTGTTATTCTGTTAGTTTTATCACTGCCTTATTGTACAATAAAAGCATTTTATATTTCAATTGGTAACAACATTCAACATTATTTATTTGTTATATTTCTTCAGTTTTTTTTCATGAAAGTTATAAAAAGTTTAAACATTTAAGAAAATCAGGTGAACCCTTACTCTATGTTTCATGATTTTTGCAGTAGTAAATGCATTAGAAGCATCTAGAGAAAGCATTTGGTCTCATTCTCTAAGTATTAATTTCTTTAATTCTATGTCATGCGGTAAAACTTTGCTGATGACCTGGAAACACCAAGAGCTGAGTTTTCAAATGTGTATGACTTCAGCTACACATTTCAGGACTTAGGGGACCTTCTCAGTTAGTCTGATCGCTGGAGGATCAGAAATGTAAATGAAGCCAGTTAGACCTTTTGATGGTCATCACCTCTGAAACCACTGTGTCATTTAGACTTCAATTGTCATGTCACACTCTAATTTTAAAAAAATACAAAAAGCTTAGAAACAAAACTTACTCCTGTGACAGAACCATATTTATCTTCAGAGAACCTTCCCAGAGGTCATAAAAAATAGTTCCAGAAGGGATGGATGAGATCCCAAATCCCCATTTCATACACAAAGAAGAAACCACTTTATTCCATCCTTATATTTAAAAAATGCAGACTCTTTTCTTCATCTCAGAAAGTGTGGTCACCCCTGTCTTTCTCTCCATGTCCTTTGCACTCCTGCAAAAATCAGAGAAAAAGAAGAGAAGCAGAGACTGGAAAGAATCTGTCCTGAGAGGGGGACAGAAGGATGGGAGGTAAAAACCAGGCAGGCATGATTTGTTTACTCTCTGGCATACTAACCAGATGCAAATTCAAGAAGACACAGGGGGATGAAAAATCTTGAGGAAAATGCTAATAGATTACCTCAGAACGTAAATTTAGAACTATTTTCAATCAGTAGGACCATGAAGTATCAAATATATGGGAACTTCTTGGGAGCTGAAGAGAAGGTTAAGCATCCACATTCTGCACAGCAATGCACACTCCCAGCCACATTTGACTGACAAACCCTCTCAGTACAGTGAGAATATTGTGTCACTTAAATGCTCATAGAAACCTTTCCAAACAGGGCAATATAAATAATTGTGGCAGAGGATAGATGCATGGATAGACAGACAGATGAATGTCTATAGAATTAATTACAAATTTGGATAAAGAAGCATTGCCTGTACAGGTGAGTTCATAGCCAGCCTGTGGAATGGAGAAAACTTTTCCTTGCTGCTTGCTGAAAAACCCCCACCAAACCAATTCACCAAACAAACAGAAAAACCACACTTTTTAATTATTCCTTAAGGAGCACATAAAACCAGCTTCTGATTAGAGGCAAGCCAAATGCAGTTAAGCAATGTGTACAATATGAAGGAAAAAATGTACCTCTCTTTATGCTGACATAATTAACATTGCTTATTAACCAGGACAGAAATATATTCAGGAAAAAATGAGGCAGAATCTTTTATACAACAAACAACAACTTGTGAAAATGAACCACAGGTGAGATAGGAGAAAGCAAAACCCAAGCAGTGAATATAATATTTAATACTCGAATTTACATCTTACAGTGTTGGAAAAAACAGTACAGTTGCTAGCATGAAAAGCCCAAGGAAGACAATGACAGCAAGATGACACGTGGCGCTCATAAGTCCCATGCTGAGGTTTGCATTTTAATGCTTCAGAACACACACTTGCTTGAGATCCAAGGAATCTATGCACTGGAAATGGAGTTTCATGTGATGAAAGACAAGTAGGCCAGTCATGGTTTATGAAGGAGTGCAGGGAGCAGAAAGGCATTTCGTGGACATCCGATAAAAGCCTCCACTTTAAATCCTTCAGACTCAATGGAGCAGAGAAAGTCCCTTGGCTGGTGTGAGCAAAGAGCTGGTGGTGCTGAGGAAGTGAAGTAGCCAGCCATTCATCACCATGGCATGGGAGAAGTTGTATGAAGGATGAGAAAAGCCTTCCCAAGCACCCTGAACCCAGGCAGTAATTATGTCAGGCATTTGACCCACTGAAACCACTGTTAGTCTCTAACAGAGGCACAGTTGTCCAGCCAAACATTCACAATCTTAGCCATGTTTAAACAGCTCCCAGTAAAGATGACACAAGTCTATTAGAGGAATTTGCACATTCCCTTGGGAATTGATGGGTTTCTTTTGAGTCCTTACCCTCATCCTTGGCTGCCAACTTCATCTTTACAGTTCTTATCCTTTATTTCTCCTGAGAACCTAACAAATGGAATATTGTCCCTAGAGATTTGATTTTTCCTACTAGAGGAAAAATGGCTTAGTGAGTGTTGACTGGCTTATGCTATGAATTTCCTAAATGGTTGATTTGAATATGTATATTTAAAAACTTGGCCATGAACCTTAGTTTGGAGTAGAAAGGAAACACTGTTGTCCAATTTTTACTTTAAGAAAAATAGTAAATGTCATACAAAATGAATCACCAATCCCAAAGAGCTGATGTATCACCTTCTCTTCCCTTTAGCATTTCTTTTTGTAACTCCTTGTGTATGATCCAGGAATGCTGGGAGAATAAAATTGTCCTTCCTCACACAGGAACCAATCCTGTCAGGCCAGGCATTCTCTCTGGCTCTGAAGCTGCCTGATGCCACTGAAATCAATAGAGTTATCACCATTTGCAGCAGTGGCAGGCAGTGTCAGGTCCTTGTCTTCCCTGGCAGTCTGCAGCTCTGGCTCAAAACCATAAAGAAAGTGCCCTATCCTTCGGGCAGTGAACTAGCACCTCTGCTGGAACCAGGGAGCAGTGGAAGCCAGACAGGCTGGAAAGACATAACCCACGGACACCCCCCCCATCCTGTCCCCTCCCTCTCTCACACACACAGACCATACAAAAGGTGACAAAGGCATTGTTGTCAATCTGTTGATTGGATCATTTTAATTCTTAAGAGACAGAACCACTAAAATGAACTTTTTAAAATAAAAAAGGATCCATAAGACTTTTACAGGATTTTTTTTTTTTAAATTACTGCTCTATCATCGCAAAATAACTTCACAGAATTTAGCTGAAATCAATGGAATTATGACAATGAAATGGAAGGTATTTGGTGGTGAATCAAGCCTTTCAGGACTAAAGCTCAAAACCAGGGGTGTAGGAGTTACCGCAGATCCAACTTAACAGGAGTGAGACAGATACAAACACAGTCCTTGTAATTTTCTAGGTGAAGGCACAGTGATAACTGTGGTAGAAGTTTGTCTTTCTCGCTTCATAATCTGGTATAACAAAATGAAATTAATTAAATTAGACACAAAGTATTCCTAGGATTATTCGGAAGTTTCATTTACAACCTCTTCCTGACATCAGAGACCTTTTAAGGTGTTTCAAACAAGATTTCGAGTAGATATACTGATTTTGCTCCTTCCCCTTCCCAGGCTTCAGCACTCTTACTTTGGCAGCATCTTTTTATTTTCTAGTAGAATTCAAGCAAATGCTGCTCACAAAAACATGCTGGAAATAAGCACATCTTATGTATATTTTCATTAAAACAAGCTTACTCTATATCATCTGCTTGATCCTATATGTTTTGGCTGCTCTTTCTTGGTCACCTAAATTGTGCCCTGGTTACACTCGAGTAGACAGAGTCACATTTTTCCTGCAATACTGCATTGCATTCATAATAGTCTTGTGTCCAGTTCCCCAAAGACATCTTTATGATGTTTTAATTAAATCCTGACCCCGCAGCCATGAGGTGTTGATGAGGAGTTCTGTTATGCAATACAAGAAGAATTATGACTGTGGCACTGTGGGAGCAACAGCACCAGTACATCAGCTGTCCTTTGGCAGACAAATGCAAGTTCTAGGGGAAAAAAATTGTGGAAAGGCTGTCAGATAAGAACCCCACTTTTAAAATGACCAGCCCATGCAGCCATGGTAAGTGGGCTTCTCCTAAGTGTTTTCCTGAGAGTACGAGTTTAACTTAACCATTGTCAACCCAACCTCTTCCCCTAGCAGAGATAGTTTTTCACTCCTACAGTTTCCTTCATACAAGCTGAGCTGTATGGGAACACCTCAAGAGCCAGGGGAAAATTGAAGGCTTACATCTATTCCTTAGCTCAATGCTTAACCAAAGCCTTCTATTATCCCTGTTGCCACTCATTCTCTACAAGCGTGGGGTATAGAGCACTGAAGGCAGAGATCATGCAGGCAGAGCTTTAAACCAGACAGCTTGTATACCCCTAAAAGGTGAAGCTGATATGGCACAGGGCTGTGTGAGCTACTTCAGCACCTCCATCCTAAGGTGCAATCCATGCCTTTCTGCATTCTGCTGCAGCTGTACTGAGCATCCCTCCAGCTTGGTATTGGAAAACTAGTTTATCTGGGCTACCTACTGTAGGAAGGTAAATGATGGTATGCTCTCTTAGGGACATGGTTTATGGGTGGCCTTGGTAGTATTTGGTTTACATTTGGACTCAATGTTCTTAAGGCCCTTTTCCAACATAAACCACTCTATCTTATGATTCTATACTGCACAGAAGCCACTGAGGCATAAAGTGATCCTCACATTTCTCTACATGTCCCTTATCATCACTTTCAAAAAACCCATTACTCACCATGTCTTATGGTGCTGAAGCATCCACAGCAACTTCTCTGCCCTGGAAGATGTGGGATTTGGATGCAGTGGCAAGCAGATCCCAGCTAGAGACTGATGAAACATCTGAGTCCAACATCAAGATCTTCAGAACAAGGAAAGAAGGTCCTGATATCATGGGCTGGGATTTTACAAAAGGCCCTGAGCAATTTATCAATGCTAAATTTCATTGTGTCCTGTGAGAAAAGCACCAGGAGGGAAAGAACTTGGTAAAAATGTCAAGCATGAGTAGAGACCTGATAAGACTCCTTCTATAAAATTAATTTGGAATAACTTTGGGTTTCATTTCAGTGCAGAGAGAAGATTAGGGTCAGGGTTTTTTTATCTTCTTCTAAAGTGATGCTGTTATTCCTTCTTACATTTCTATAATAAACTTCTATGAATTGCAATCAAATAATCACATGCAGGATTCAGTTTTATTGCCTAAGTCAAATGCATCATCTTTACTCCAATTTGGGAGAGCATTACAGCCATGTGTAGTAGTCCAGACACTCTTAAAAAAAAATAAAAAAAAAATAGGGCAGTCATTTAATTTAACAGCAAGGCTTTTTTTCCATTAAAAGGCTAGGTAAATCAGCATTATCAAGGTTAGTCTTAATTACAGGATATGGCACAAAACATTCTATAAATACTAGTGTGTATGCTGAGCTTCAGAACTTGCTATCTCCCATTGGCTGCATGTACCTCAAAAAACCAATCTAGTAGTAACTCTGGAAGAGGAGCTGGTACATTATCACACCTCAGGCACAGTCCTTTCCCATAACCTTAGGATGCTTATCCAGGAAGTGAGTTCCAGTTACATATTCTTTATACCTAGGAGGGTTCAACCTCACAGCTCCCTCTTCTGAGGAAAGACATTTAGCCATCTTATCTAATATTAAGTGTATGAGCTGGGCTATGTTATGAAGGCCACCAGAATGTCACTTAGGTATGAAGTGTCTTTTGAGGTGAAGCCATGAACTCCACCATTGACACTGACATAGCCATCATATGTATCCTTCTCATGAACAGGGAGAAAGCAGGGAGGAAAATTAATGGAAAAAAATGAATGAGGTTTAATCTTTATCCCTGATGGAAAGTTTTATTCCTTGATTTTCCACTCCACATATCAAGACAGTTTTGAAGGAGGAAACACAAAGTAGTGTTTTATATCCCCATGTAAGATAAAAGCCCTTAAGAGGTAGTTTGAAGAGTTGAGGCAGGTGTGCTGTTCCCTTGCTTCTGGCTCTCTGGCTCAAATCAAGTTCACAGTGGTCAAAGTTTGTGCCCTTTTTAGGTGCTCTAAATGAAGGTCCTGATTACCTCTGGCTCTATCTGGGAGGGCCTACAGGGCCAGCTTTTGCATGTGAGAAAAGCATACTGTGATATTTGGGCCATTCACTTAAGAGTTGGACTTGATGATCCTTGGGGTCCCTTCCAATGCAGAACATTCCGTGATCCTAATGGGTTCTGTGATCTATGCATTGATCCAGTGGCTCCTCCACTCTGGCACACAGATGTAATAGTTTACTGAGAAAGTCAACAAAGATTCCACATGTGTTTGGCAGCACCCAGACTAAATACCCAACTCCTTTCATCCCTGCTGCATTTGACTTTGTGTGGGACAGGCTGTTTGTCTTGTTTAAGCCCCCAAATACAGTGCAGTGTGTTTAAACCATAGTCATTCACTCAATTCTCACAATTCTTATATCCTAGCAGCCTATTACATTGGGAATGGAAGGGTCTGATCCAATAACCCCCCTTCTGCTTTGTAGGAGAAGGATCTAATACTTCCATATACTAAACTCTGAAATGCTCACAGAACCCTGAGGACAAAGCATCAGATGTCATCAAGAAGAACATAGGCTGCCATGCACAATTTCAATATCTAGCATTTATTCAATTTCCTTTTTCTTTCTTTTTCTGTGCCTTGCAGAAACCCTGTTTGTTTTTTTCTCTCTCTTAATAAACTCCATTTTTTTCACTTTCAGCTCCTGGTATCCATTTCTCTCACTGGTAAAAGAAAAGGAAAATATTGAAACCCTTTCTCCTTAGAGGAAATGCTCATTCTAGGGTGTTTTCTCCTGAAATTTGTCTCAAAACCAAGACACATGCTTTATGCAGTACCCTAGCTTTACTAAATATGCCGGTAATGCCTCTGGCACCATTGTAGAATTTCCCTCTGCAAACAGAAAGCCCATGTTATATTTGACATCCTGAGCTGGTAACTTTCAAGGTTTGTCCATGTTTCCAGCACTTGGACAGGGGGACATAACTTGCTTATATATCATTCAGTTCAAACCTTCATGAGGCTGCTCTTTTTGTACTGCTTCTGTTCGGAATGAATTTTGTGCTTTCTAAGTTGGGCATTAATTTTTTTCTTAATAAGATATCATCATAAAACATGCAATTTAGTGCTTCGTTTCTTCCAATTTCCATATAGGAATCCGACTCTGCTAAATTTGAGCTTTAATCCCCCTGGCCCTTCATGTAACTGGTGTTATAGACTATGAAGGGTTACCGACCCATAGCAAATAAATTAATAAGCTTGCATAATTATATTTGGGTCATTTTATTTCAGACCGTGAAATCAAAATCTCTGTTCACATTAGTGCAGGAATTGCTCTAACTAGCCATTGGGGCACCCTTGATATACCATCTGCAAATGCAGCAGACTGGCACCTGCTGGAGTAAAGAATCCATGCTCACAGATTGCATGCATGTTTTTTTTTTCCATTACCTTTTCTGGGCATCAGCTTTGAATCCTATTTCTGTTCATTTCCCGTCTCAAAAGAGTAATTCAGCCTTACAGCATGATCTTTGTCTTCTGAAGTCAACAGTTGCTGAAGGTTTCACATAGCTACAGGTAGGTCAGATTACTTGGCCTCCAGCTGTCTTGGGGTGCAGTGCAGAATGTATTGGCACAGCCACTAGAGAAGACTCTTGGAAAGTCTGGAAAGCAAGGCTGTGCTTCTCATGGGAAAACGTGTCATAGCACTGTTATGCAACTTCTCTTGGCCTCCTATGCATCCTCTGCTAAAAGGACATGGTCTTTATGACAGCATGAGCCTTTGGTGGTTCTTACTTGGCTCTTCTTGGCTCCATTTCACCTCATGATCACCTTAAATTGGAGGCCTGGGAAAGTCCTGCATCTTGGATTGCTCCTGTCCCCAGGAATCTAACTGAGCTTGAAAAATAGTCACACAGGATAAGGCTGATAAGGTTAACATCTAAGTTACTGTGATCATCACAATAGACACCTTAGGATTCCTCATGGAGAGATGTCCATTACACACAGCATGGAGTCATGAAAGGCCATCTTCCTGCTCCTTCTGTATGCTCAAAGGGACAAAACAAGGTTGCCATTCCATGAATATCCCCACTGCAGAGACTCACAGAACACTATTTCTGCCCATATCTGACAATATGGACTGAAAACTTACTTGAAAAAACAGCTGCACACAGCTGTCTTGTAAGGTGGGCAAGCTGCCATCCACAGCTGGATGAGAATTACCTGCATACACCATGGTGAGGAGGAGGAGGAGCATGAGGGGATCTTTGCTGAGATAATAGAATTGGAATGTGCTCCAGAATGGGAGATTAGTTCACTGCATTACTTATGATACATTAGTCAAATCATGGTAGAGACAAGCATCTAGAGCTGCATGGAGTTCACAAAGTTAGCAGGGCTACAGGTGAATATCTATGAGTAACAGGGCAACTTTTAGACACCGAGTTTGTTCATTGGTGGCTATAAAAGTGACAGGCCTTGTCCAGCCTCTGCATAGTAAGTCTCAAAAACGGTGGCTTCTGGATGGTAAGAGGATGCACCAAAGGAAAGATCATGCTGTATGTGCCCTGTGCTGATACACCTTTCCTAAGCATCTGCTGATAGCCCTGTCAGCCTAGTGTACTGAGCTAGATGGCCCTCTAGTCTAGGAGGAGAGTTCTCATGTCCTTCTAAAGGAGGATCTATGGGGAGATGGGTTATGCTAGCAGAAAAATGACATTTTTCCCATCTCCTTTACAGCAGAAATGCCTCAATTCTCCCCTCAGGAGGCTTGTTGAAGTTCCCACCCACCACAGTAAAATTTGTGTTTGAGTAGCTGAGGGTAGAACTTCTGGAATTCACATTTCTATATGTTTAATATAACCTGAGAAGAGTTTACCTGTCTGGAGTTTTGGATGCAGCTATTTTATACAAGGGTGATTTTTAGCAGATGTAGCCATTTTATACTTATAAAGTTAGCAATGATTTTGGCACAGGAGGTTTTGTGTGCGAGAAAGCCACTGAAAGAAAATATGAATCAGAAATGAAAGAAAATCTAAGCAGAAATGAAAGCAGCTGCCAGCTTCCAGCACAGAATTCCAAAAGTTTAATTATGCAGTCATCACCCTTTTCAACTTAAACTGTATAGTTTAGCAAGAGAAAAAACAGAAACAAGAACAAATATATATTAAAAAAACCCACCACCACAACACTTTATGTCACATTAAAGGACACAAAAAGACTATTTTGTAATTTAAGTGATGGCCTCTATTGAACATCCTTCCCATTTGTGTCCAGCCCTTCCAAGTACTGCTCGTGGGGGATGCCAGGTCCATTGCAGACCTGGTGGGCCAGCCAACAGGGGGCAGCCAGAGGACAGGAATGAGCATCAGAGTCCGACACCCCTTCATCAGAGAGCCCAAAAAAGCAACAGTCAATCACCCTACCAGCAGTCTGCTAGCTGCTCTCTAGACTGATTCATTAGACAGACACCTCCCTCCCTGTCTCATCATTTCGTTATGACACAGGAAGATGTCAGCCTTTCATGGGACAAAAGGACATTCTCAGGAATGCAAAGGACTGAAATATCATCTCATACTCTGGCATGCTTCCAGGACACCAAGGATGTGCGGTCTCCTTAATCACAAGTCCTTTTTTGGTCCTGCTGCATTTTAAGAGACTAGTCTGACTCAAAGATGATATCAAGTTCACCTAAAGTAGCCTGGAGGATTTGCATTTGAAAGCCATCCAGCCCAAGCTTTACCAAACTAGCTTTCCTGAAATTAAAAACAGAAAGAAGGGTCTTGCTTGACAGTGATTATTTTTTTTTAATTCTCAGCTTTGTCCTTGGGAGTGAACACTGCTTTCTGCCTCCATTATAATATTTTTGGAAGGTATGTTCCTTTTCTTTGGGCGAGGTCATTGGACAGACCACCGAAAGGACAGACACAAGCTATTTTGGAAGGCTGTGTTTTCACTCTGTGGATGTAGTCATACAAGTGCACCTCAGCCTCATAGTGCTGTTCCTACATGGAAAGCCAGTGTTCATGGAAGATCAAATTAAACTGGGCAGCTTGGCACTGCAACTGGGTTGGTTGCTGAGTCTTAAGAGAGATTACTGCTGTGGCATAAGGTTGTCCGAGCATAAAATTAGAGGCCTGACAAGTAAGGATTTCTCACAGGATCCTATACCTGTGGTAGACTCTGGAGCCAAACATAACCAGCTCTGACTTTCATTTCACACGTGGGATAGTTATAAATAAATGAGAGATTACCGTCCTCCCTGTGAAACAAGAGAAGTGAGGAAAGGAATGTTACTTGATGAAATCACTACAGCCTAATCTTTTCAAAACACTGCTACTGAGCTCATACTACTGTCATTTCTTCTTGGCTGCCTAGACATTCTAGAGCCCTTTTTCAATGATTTCCTACTCTTGAATTTTAAACTCAGGTCTTCTACCTCTCTTTATGAGGTACAGTGAAGTTTTTCTCACATCCACAGGACCTCCCTTCCTCAACAGTTGCATCCACCCCCATTGTTCCTTTCAAGGCACTTTATTCATCTGTTCTTGTCTACTTCTCTTTTATCAGCCCAAATTTTCACGTAATTTTATATTCTTAAGTAAAAAGATCTTTCAATTTCTTTTTTCTTATACTCGGTGTCAAAAGCCCACTCCTACCCCATAACACTCTCCACTGCTGCACATTTCTTGTCATCTTCTAGCTCTGATATTTGCTAGCAGACATGACAAAGACTGGGAGCCACAGGCACATTCAGAAACACAGTAACTGGAAAAGAACAATTTAAGACAGTGGCATTTCAACATGGATGTCACTTCAGTTCTGTCCCCATCATTAATTCTAAAGGAGTCTTTCATCTCTATGTTATTGTATTTTCAAGCTCTATAAAAGAAGTTTCTCAAAATTCTTAAGCAATTCAGAGCACATATCCTAGTCAGAAAGCAATCATGTCTTTTTTTAAAAAAATAGCTGGGGGATAAATCATATTTGCAGGGTGGTTTCCTACATTCATTGTTCAAATTGCTACATGCTAGCTGGGCCATGGAGAAATGTCAGCTTCTCAGAAACTTTCTTTATAAGCAAGTCCCATTGCCTGCCTAAAAACTGTTCAATCAGTCAGCAAAAGCCTTTGTTCCACCTCCTTTCTTTCTTTTTCTAAGGGACACAGCTGGCCCTCTCCTATGCTCCCTCAAACACCTTGGATTTGTGAATGGCTACAAAGAGGCGTGCTCACTAGATTCTGGAGTCATTTGTTAGCAGCACTGAGCAAGAACAAGATACTCAAGGTCTGCCAACACATGTGAAAGATTGAGATAGCTCAAGCCCCAGATGAGCAAAATACATGCTTCTTTACACATTATTGCTCCAAGTCAGCCCCAGTTTATTGTCCATCAAAGCCAAGCACTGTCTGTCCAACTCAGTGGGACCACACTGGGACCCAGATAACATATTTCAGAAAGTCTCCTGAGAAAGAGCAGGAGCATAAACAAAGTAGCACATGAATTAAAGCAGGCTTGATCCTCTTTAGTGTACACTCTGAGCCTGGGGCCCACTAAGAACCTTCTGATCACTTAATCTCCCTATCTGGAGGATCTGTATATATATGAGATAATCCTGGTAATCAAGAGCGTAGATAATAGCATTATTATTTTATTCCCATAAAAAATTTAAAATAAATGTTTTCTTCTCCAGTGCAATCTGATAGGTCAAATGCACACATGCTGAAAAAGAAAACAGACCTGCCAGAAAACTGCGGAAATGTAATAGGAATAAAAGCGAGGATTAAGTATTTCAGAAGGCAAAACACACTAAGTAAAAACATTTTGACTGGATACATGCTTTCCAATCTTCAGGTGTAATCAGAAATTACTGATAAACAACATACAGCTGATACAATTTTATGGGATGTGTCAGAAAGCATAATCATGTTTACATACTGTAGTTGTGTGAACCCTTGGACCATGACAGGCAGGAGCAAAAGGCAAAAGGAGACCGAAGTGTGGCTAAGATAGAGGCTGACAACTGCCTCTATCCTAAGGATGGGGAGCTGAGAATATTGGGGCAGTGGGGGACAGGAGAGAAAGCCCATAGCCAGAGAAGGGCAGTCCAGGTCTGGAACACTGGTGAGTGACCACAGCAGTTGCAGTCCTATTCTGGTGCCCCCCTTGAGCCCTACTTAGCCCATTATGTCACTACTAAAGCCAAAGAAAAATGTTGACAACTCAAAGACAGGACTGAAGGATGGAGTGTTACCGATATAGTTCAGCTGGTGAGAGTGAAAAGTCCAGTCCTCTCCCAGGGCTGTAACAGAGCAGGAGCAAATCTTATTAATGGGGTGAACTTTTTCTCCTAGCATTTACATCTCTGAAGAAATGGACTCTTCAGCTTTCCTGGGTGAACTTCCTACTAATCAGAATTTCCTTCTGATCCTAAGGGAATTGTAGCAAGGACCAGAGGTCACTGCTATGACAAAGCATAGGCTTGGGAACAGCAGTTATTGACAAGCTTCTGTTCAGTGAGCACCAGAATAATCCCCTAAATCATCAAGGGAAGCTCAGGTCACCTTCCATTCCACACATCCCTAACTGGTTTATTAATAGACTGAATACATTTGCTATTTCTACATAAGGTTAGTCTGTTCTATTGAATTTGTTTTGGATTTGTTTAGTTGTTTGGTTTTGGTGGGTTTTTTTTGGTTTTTTTTTTTTGGAGAGGGTTACTGTAAGATGAACAATACTTATTTTACATCATTCTCCCTGAGAAAAATCTCTGCTGTCTTACCAGTTTCCCAAATTTCTACAGCTTTCAGTCTCATGGTGTAAGATGGGGCTTGGAAGGGAAGAACTTCCTCTATAGCCAGGTACTCCTGTTTCTCATTGGTTTTAAATTGCAAATTTATAATGATGGATACACCTAAGAAGGGACTGGATTTATATTTGAAAATTAGCGGTGGAAACTGGCTTCTCAGAGTTCTTGCCATTAGACTACAGCAAAACATTTTGTGATAAACCACAGCACTACAGTTTGAAATTGGGCTTGAAAAATCATCTACATCATATACCATCTGCAGAGCAGGAATTACTCACCAGGAGCTCTTGAGCAACAACAAAATAAATGTATATATTTCTGCCAGAAGGGCTGTGCCAAAAAGAGCAGAATAACCAAGAAATATTTTTTGCTACACAATACTTACAAAATCACTCTAGACCCCCATGTGACTTGGATTGTCTATCTGCTGGAAAAGTATTCACAATATCAATATGGTTCCTTATTCTTATTTCATTCATGGAAAAGTTTTTGGGCTTGTTTTTTGTTTGTTTTTTTCCTCTATGGTATTGGTTTGATCCACAACAAAGACAAGGGGCTCTTTGCAAAATCTGGATTGATTTTGCTTTTCAAATTCTCATGACATTTAGCGAAAGCTTAATCCAGCACTATTGAAGTCAGTGAAAGTTTTGCCAATGGCTTCAACTGGGAATAAGAATTTAATTATGCACTAGTGAGAATTGTCAGCATTTGATTCCAGTACTTGCAAATGCAGAATGTGAGCCTAAACAGATTACAGTTGGTCCCCAAATGGCAATACCATGGACTAAACCCAACTCAGGGGTCTTTTTTTTTTTTTAAAAAAAAAAAAGAGGAATTTTCTTCTAAAATCCAAACCCCAGGAAGCTTGCCTTCTGTTTCCAAAGTATTTCCTTGATATGCAAGAGATAAATACCCATCCTCCTTTTTCTGTAGAAGCATTTTTTGTGAATAAATTTTTCACAGATTCCCAGAATATTCTGAGTTGGAAGGAACCCATGAGAATCATCAAGCCAAACTCTTAAGTAAATGACCTATACAGCCTTGGTGTTATTAAAACCATGCTCTGATCAATGGAGCTAAGTCCAGGCCATTGACTTCACAGGGTGAAATAAAAAGTTATCGTTTTACTTCTGTCTGATTCCTCCAGGTTGGCCTCTCAAGCCTGCAGTCCCTTCTTCCCCAGCACCAAAGAAGGATTGGTGCTCCATAATGCATGCTCTTCCTTCCCTGGGGAACCTCAACAGCACTACTCTGGTATGTTAAGTCCTCTTTAGTATTTATTTCATTAGGAGACCAAGTCCTCCTTAAATGTCAAGAGATTGTCTGGGGCTTTTTTGTTTTTTCAAGACAGGTTGTTTACATTCCTGGCTTTCGCCTAGTTTTCCAGGTTATCAAGATTTCTGTCAGGTAGGATATTACTTTTTTTTCTGCTCCCTGCTCTCCACACAATTATCTAAAGTGCTTTGTATTTTCCCACACAGGGCCCACTTCTGATCCCTTCTGAACAGGTTTTAAGATGCCAGCTTTAATGGAGTTACTTCTGATTTAGTTCACTTTGGCAAGGATCACTCTATGATCCTCCACAGGATTTGTTGGGCATCAGCTCTCTAATTGTGCTGCATAATGCTTTTATTTTCCTTACGGGGCCTCCTAGCCCCAAATCCATGCCTCAGCAAAAGTCCCACAGTAAGTTCATCTTCACATCACAGCCTGAAGGGGGATGAAGAAACAGAGCATCAGGATCACAGGAAGAGAATACAGCATGGGCTCTTACCTTCCACTCCATTTTTCCTGTTGTCTGTGGCTTTCCTCTGCTGCAAGAATAAGAAGACAAAGGACTTTTGCCCCAAACCCATTTCTGCTGATGCTTACACTAAGCTGAGACATTTTAATCTGTCCTGCCCACAATAACTCTGTTCATCCCATCTGGGTCTTTCACTGAAAGAAAAATCTCACCTGCTTTAGAGGTGTCTGTTGGTTTGTTAGAGAGCAATCAAATCTAGTAAAGAGATTAAAGGGGCAGTTCCTGAGACAGATGAGATACATGGAATGGTTTCTCCTGGATGCATCAATCTTGCATCTAGTTACAGTAAATCAGTGCCACAATGAACTCAATCCATTTCATGAACACAGGGGCTAAGGGTTCATTTTACAGCTGAGAGCAGTTTATTCCCAGAAGTTAATGCCCTGCAAAAGAAGATGAAGCAGATGAAACATACCAAGCTGGAAGTCAAATGTCTGTGTATGTGTTCTGTATTAAAGAATTTTTCAATATTTGCATTTTGTAAGCCTTAAGTTAGAATAGATATTGTGTCTAAATAAATGAAAAATTAAACATAGACACCCTGCTACTAAAATCTGTATGCTTAATATCTGAGACAGCCACTGAAGTTTCTTCTTTCTGATGATTTACAAGATATATGGTTAGTTTTACAATCCAGCCTCTAAAACAATGCACACATTTTACTAGTAGCATAAAATGCTCCTGATATTAGTATAATAAAATATTTTACTTGGAAATAATCTTATAAAAGTTTTTCTAAAGCAAGGAGCAAAATGTGGCACATACATAACCATTCCTAGGTCAATCCACCACCCGAGCAATGATTAAATCTTATAGAGATATTTAGCAAAATAACAGTGAATGTTTTTGAGAGGAGGAATAACAGGATAAATTGTCTGAAAATCCATTCAGATAATGTAATAAATTAAATATTCCAGAGTTATCCTTAAAAACCATCTTGTCTAGGAAGCGTTGCTGAAACTTCTTATTGAGAAATTACCAGTGGAGGAGTTCTATCTACAAGGCAGCTGAGATAAAGTCCATGAAGAGATATATTTGGAGCCCTCCTCTGGAGGCAGTGCAATTCATTTTGAACCCAATTCCTGCTTTTGAGTAGACAGAGGCAGATCAGCATTTTGTCCGTAGGCTCTCAGTAACTGACTCCACATTCATCTGTGTAATCAGCATAAACACCTTCACTGACAATATCCAAGTGAAAGCTCAGGTTAACTTTCCCACTCTACAAAAAAAATAAAAAAAAAACCTCCAAAAAACTGTATGTATCTTTTAGTGCAGTGGAGGCTTGGAATCACTATCATCCATTATTGACTTTGTAGCTAACTAATGGCTTTGCACAATATTAGCATTACTAGTATGAATATAGCTAATGGATATTAACACAATGTGAAAAAGTGGTCATTAAGACACTGTAAAATGCATTTGGTTAATAATTAGCATCTTTGAAAGCTTAACTTCTTAACTAATGCATTTATTTCATATATTTATAATTGCAAAATCGTATGTACCCATTTTTATAAATTATAGTTTCGAAAGAAATGTGCTCAGTATAATTCTAATATACATTTTTATGCTTTCCTTCTTTCTCTTTTGCTTGTTATAGAAAGTGCAAAGGAAGAAGATTTTACTCTGTTATGGCAAACTAAGCAGATGGAGCTCCTGTAAAAATCACTCCCTAGACAAGAAAGGCAAAATGCCACATAGAAATGCAATGCTCCTGAGTAGACTCCAAAGTGCTTGGTCTTCTCTGTCCCAAGTGTCCTCTCTTGGAGCAGCCACTTGATTTACTGATACACTCAGGATCTGCTGGATGAGCATCATACATCAATAATGAGCTTCATCAAAAGTTTAGCTTCAACACAAAAGTTTTTACTTAAAAAAAAAAAAAGTACTTCCCATCCCAAACACCATCATGGTGGAAATCCAGTTTTCTGATACAGGGAATCTGCAAGAAATTGGTTGAATTTATCATATCCTAGAGAGGAAAAACTCAAACAAATAACACTCTGAATAGCCCTCAAAATAAATAACAACAAAAATCTGGATGTGGTAAGCATAAGAAACAGAACAGAAGGAGTGTTGGAGGACAGTAAGGAGACAACATCCCCTTAGCAAGGCCCTGACTAGGAAAAAAGGAAAAAATTCAACAAATATCTCCTACACCTTCATACTGAGTTTTGATTTTGATCAAATTAGAAATGTAGTTACATTTTTTTGGTTTATGAGTGGGACATGTGAGACCCCCTGAGACCACTCTGGCAGCTGCAGTAACACTCTTGAGGACCTCAAGCAGCAGAGGTCTAACCACACCCTGTACTGTCTCTTATCCAAGATATACCAGCCCTTGGTAAGGGGTAAGGGTCTGCCCAGGCACAGTAAGGCCTGGCAGCCTTTTAACTCGACCTGCCCAAGAAGAGAGGCCTCAGCTTGGCTGATGTAACCCTCTGTGGCACTGCCTCCACCCCAGCAGAGAGGGGTGGCTGCTGTGTTGGCTGGGACACAGTGTGCTCCCGAGCTCCCTCGTGGCATGCCAAGGTTGCTTATATTTGTATACCGTGAGCACAGAGACCCCCAAGCTGGAGGTTTTCCTGTCTTTTTCACAGCATCCTTTAAGCAATTCTTCAGGTTCCTGGAGGGAAAAAAAAACCCAACTCCTTAATGCCTTATTGAGTTCATTTGAAATTCCAAAGCTAATGAAGCTTTTGTCTCCCTCTTAACCTAAGAGCTATTGTTGCCTCTAAAAATAAAAGAGATAATCTGTTAAAGAGCTAAAAATACTGAGCTCTGAGAGCTTTTTCAGACCTTTACATAAAAGATGATTGACATCCTTGCACCTTTAGTCTTCACAAAGGAAATGGTGATGCAGGAGATCCTATGCCCACCTCAAAGCAACTCTTTCATCAGCTGTCTGCCAGTTGTTCTCCCTCAAATAAAGCTCAAATAAATCATAAATCCAGCACAGTCTGGATAGAAGACTAGTGCTCAGAAAGTGGTATTCATGAAGAATCTAAAACAATCACCCAAGGGTGCTTGGGAAACACTGTTTTAGGAAAGAGCTCTATATCTTTTTTTAGTAGGAAAAGCAGGGAGTGCTTTCAGATAGGAATGCCAAGAAGTCCAGCTATGTGCCACCTGCCCAAATCCCCATGGCTGCAGGACAAACAAAAGCTCTCCTGGAACACAGTAGGACAAGGGGTGCAGGCTGGGTGAGGTACTACATGCTTTGAATTGAACAGGACATTTGAAACAATTAGACCTAGCACAACCAGTAGCACAAAAAGCTCTCCTGTTTATCAAAAAGAAGTCTTGAATAGTCACAGTGCAGTGAGCAAAACTGTTCATTTGCCAAAGCTAACTGGTCAGGATAGACAAACATTTGCCTCACTTTCCTAACTTCAAAGTAGTGTTGAGCGTCCACAAGCAAGTTGCTGGCAGAGGCAGGACTACAGGGATGAGTCCAAGTGAAGAGATGAGGAGATGGCCTGTGGCAGACCCAGCCAACTCCAGCTGGCTCCACCAGACCCACTGCAGGACATAGAGGAGCCCATCAGATGGTGACTCTGTGAGAAGGTTCTCCTCTCCTCATAGAGAGGAGAACTAAAAGGAATGAGAAACAGCAGAGGGAACATCAATGTCAGAGGAGGAGCAGGTACACCTGCAGGAACTGCAGCCCATGGGGAGCACAGGAAGGAACAGGTATTTCCTGAGGGACTGCAGACTGGAAGGAGAATCCACATCAAAGCACAGAAGAAGTGTGAGAGGAAACGAGCAGGAGAGAGAAATCACTAAACCTCTACGTTCTGACCACAACTGTCCTCCCACAAACCACCTGGGGACCATGTACAGGAGTCTGGAGAGGAGAAGAAAGGGAGAGAAGAGAAGGGGATGGGAGGATAGATCTTAATATTTTGTTGTGTCATACTGCCAGGTTCTATTCTAATTTGCAATAAATTAAATTAGCTTTCTCCAAATCAAGTCTGTACTGCCTACAGCAGTAACTGGTGAGCAATTTCTTTATGTTGACCAATGAGTTTTCTTATCCTGTTTTCTCCCCATGCCCCATAGAGAGGAGGTTATGAGTGAGCAGGCAGATGGAAATTTGGGTGTTTGCCAAAGCTAACCCATCACAAAAGTGAACCCATCACAATGTGCCAAAAACTCAGCAGCACATGGACTTTCTCAGCCTGGAGCCTCTGCAAGAGGATGTACTTGGTTTCAATCAAAGGAAGTACTGGGAAAGGTAAAAGCTATTTCACAGAGTTCTTCTACAGACATAATAATAAATACATAAATAAACATATTAATCCCTAGGGTAAATACCAGTTTCAGCTTTTGCTGATCATTTGGAGGAAGAGGAGGCATCTGAATGATCCCTGAATCCCCAGTCCTGCTGTTCTTTTGTTAGAAATAAAAAGTAAAGTGGAGGAAAACTGAAGATTTTCCAGCAATGACACCATATAGAGGTTCTTTTGGATTCTAAAAATATCCTGTTTACTTCAGGTTGTTCTTTCAAACAGAAGTTGCAAACCTGCTTCTAAGTCCTGAAATAATTTCAACTGAGCATCTAAGGATATAGCAAGATTTTCTGGCTCTAACTAGCATGGGACATTTGGGCATTTTGGTCACTTGTCCCAGCAGATGCATAATCTTGAACACTTTCTATGGCCAGCTGCATTTAGCCATTTTTAGTCTACAATTTTAAATGTGAACCAATCTTTTTCCTGGGTTCTGAATTCTTATTATGACAAGTTTTCCATCACTAACACTACACAGACTACATTACTACAACTTCTTTGACAATAAAAAGGCTGCAATAGGGGGGACAGTAAAGGAAGAAAGATTCCTTCCCCTAAACACTCATTGTGGGAAGTAAGGAGAGGCTGAGAGGACATTTCTACTGTCCAGCAGATTGCTTGTGCTGTGGAGCTAACACACAGACTTCCCCAAGCCTGTAAAAGGTGTCATGAATTAATCTCTAACTCATTTGTACTCTAGAATGTTTCCATCCATTTAGGCTATCAAGGGATTCCCTGTGCTTCCAATGTGTCATTATAAAGTCCTTTAAAATATTTCAATCCTGCTTTAAACTTAAACTCCTCAAAGAACTTTAACTGTGTGGTGTAAATTTATGAAGACCATATGAAAGATGTCAAGCTCATGATAAAAGTCAGAGATAATCTAGAAAAAAAAATAATTGGACTACAAATTAATCTTCAATGTTCCTGTCTGTTTCCACTAAAAGAAATATCTCTAGTAGTGCCTCCAGGACATATCTCCTGATAGAAGTCAGCCAACTTTCCTCATGTGTCTGTGAATATTCTGAAGTCAATGGTCACTTCCACAAAATCCGGCATTAAAGCCTTTTCATCATGATCCTGTAGTTTTACAAGGTGCACAGGGTTTGGTCAAAGACCAAACTGCCTTTGATAAGCTGGGTTGTTTCTGCAGGTCATGTTCTAACTGGAGGAGCTCTGTCATTTTGACCAACGCTTACTCAATGGCAAATCTTGTCTGAGGCTGGGCACCAGAGCTGTGCCTTTTTTGCAACAGAAATTAAAATCAAGTTTTGGTTCTTCTCAGTTGACAGAGATTGTGTAGCACTTATGCAGGAGTTGTAAGATACCAGTTATGACCTTCTGTTTAAACTGTACTTTGGGTAACTGTACTCCAGCTAGTCATGCTCCTTACCATCTCAAATCAATAAAATAATCTCTATACTTTGGGGCACTGCTGTGGGTTGACAGAAAAATTGTTCTGGCTACCTGACATACATGAAAAGAGAACATTTACAAATGCTTTAAAAGTGCAGTATATTGGTCAGTGTATAATTATTTCCAAATCTAGTATCAGCAGTATTTCTAGTTCTATTGTGTTAGCAGAATTTTAATAAAGATTAAATCACTAACTCAAGTTTCACTTTACTAACATTGTAACCTTTCCCTTTGTAATCAAAGGGAAAATATTAATTCTAGTTTGCTTCTTGTATCCTCAATCTGATGATGATTTAGGGAAAAAAACTTCAGTTCCACAGAATGGGAATGCATTTCAGCAAACTTATTACATCTCTCCCAAATCAAATATTTGTTCTCATTCTCATACATGAGTCATGCAAATCCCTTGTTTTCCTGATTTATTCCCTGTGGACTTCTCTCCATTAAAGGAAGGTTAAGTGAGGTGGACAGAACATCTATGTACCTCTACAGCAGCAGAGCAGGAGTCTTTCCTCAGTTGTGTGTTTACTGAAATTTCCATGAGCCTGTCCTCTGATATCAGGTCTGTTGAATGTGAATTGACATGTGTCCTGTAGTGTCACCCTTTACAGCTGTCCTGAGTCTTCTAGGACATTCTTTGCTGGACTTCAGGTCCTCTTTAGACCAATTTGCAGGCTCACATCTGAGGAATGCTATTCTTTCTCTTTCTCTCTCCAACTTATGATTTTTAAGACCATCCATTTCATTTTGCATTCGACATGAAGGCAAGGAAGTACATTTTTAAAATCACCTATTGGGAAAGTAATAAAAGCCTTGAGCCATTAAATTCATACACGTTTTTCCTTAGCCTTTGCCAAGTTATGTGCAATAAAACAATTTGACTGTCCTTGACCACACTTGATTGTTGACTATCAGAGCAGCATAAGATATCCCTCAGACAGTCTGATTACATTATACAGTGAGATTATATTAAATGTGTCCTACATTTTTGGCTGGGACAAAGGCTAACTGTGAAGATAGTGATGCCTTTGATTGTGAGATATTTCCTTTCTCCATCCTATTTAAGAGTGAGATTTTCTGAAAATTCTTAATAAGATCTCCTGACAGCTTACATTTATTGTTTCCTCTAGCCTACATTTGTGTGTAGCTTATGTGAGCAAACCTGCCCCAGAGT
This sequence comes from Parus major, assembly GCF_001522545.3. Lineage (NCBI taxonomy): Eukaryota > Metazoa > Chordata > Aves > Passeriformes > Paridae > Parus > Parus major. The sequence goes on along the minus strand of NC_031770.1, from coordinate 38,110,593 downwards.
GACCCATGCTCCAAAATAAACTCCATTTAAACATCATGCTGCTGGCTCTATGAAACAGAGTCATTTCAATAGGCTTGCTCAGTGACAAAAATCCATTTCACATCTTTGCTGGCCCAAGTCATTTTCATTTAATCACTCAGCAGAGTGCAAAGGGCTTATGTGATGCATTGTGAGGAAAGGAAATGTATATTATACCCCACTTTATTTTTATTTTTTTAGATGCTTTTATAAAAATAAGACAACCAAGCTATAACAAAAAGATTTTTCATTTGACATTCCTCATTCACATTCATTTGTCATTAAGTTAGTGACATTGAGAATCTCTGTCTCAAAAAATAAAAAGTCACCTTAATAACATCAGCAGGAAAATTGTATCCCTTCTGAAATGTCCATGTGTGTTCATCTATGTGACCCAAAACACAGAGACACGAACATGCTTCTGATTTTTAAAGACAGAAAAACAAAATTATCCTCTCATATTGATAAAAACCTCCATTAATTTTTTCTTTTTAATTTTTTTTTTTGAGATAAGACCTTCAGGGAATCTGGGAATCTTCATTCATAACCAGCAAAAGAAAAATAGCAGTAATGCTGAAGATGCACACAGGAATTTGCAAAGGCTGAGCCAGATTCACCTTGGAGTTTTCTGGAGATGTCCTCTGATAAAGGCCATCATAAGGGTACTATGACAAATAAGAGTTTATGGGGGCAAAAAGTAGTTCTCCCCCATCCCTGCCACACACACCTTCCTCAAGTCATACTCACAGACATCTAAAAAGGCCAGGACATTCTGGAAAGTTGGCAGAGTCTGCTGAGTAGAGAATTCCAAGGTAGGAAAAAGTATCAAAAATATAAATTCAGTCTATTCCACTACAGAAATTTCCTATGAAACCTTGAAGCCATTGCTCCTGAGAAGCTGTGAGAGCACAACCACCTTTTTGCTTCCCCGAGAATGTCCCAAGTAATCCACCAGTCTCATTTGGACAAGAAAACTTATTTTACAGCTTCCCATACTGACAATGTGACCTGACCTATTGGAGTGACTGAAAATTTTCCTGTTGACCCCAGCATGCACCAAAGTGCCTCTTATCTTCAATGACATATCCCTTTTAATAAATCTTGCAAGTACAGGGTTATTTTCATTTTACCAAGGAGAAAGTCAAAGGGAGATCAAAAAACCTTTGGTCAAGGGTATAGAGACTGTCCATGCCAGAGCTGGATTTTGGAAGCTTAGACACTCTTCATCTCATCATCAAGGAAGCTGAAGCTGTTTTCTCATCAACTTTTCTAAAATCAGTGCAACATTAAAAACAAACGGTAGCAGGAGACATCACTCTTTACAGCATCCACTTCAGCAATGGGTGTATCAGCAACCAAAAAGAAAAAAAAAATTTAAATAATTCTTCTAGGTCCATTTATCTCCTGTGTGTCTTCCTTACTTTCTTGCCCGGAGTTCAGTCATTCTAACAACAGTTAAGTGCAAATTAAATTAATAAGTTTAACAAATCCAGCATAAATGGTTGCTTGGCTGTCCACATTTTGACTGGAAGTGATCAGTCTTTAATGCCATAATGTTTGAGAATCAGTTGGAAAGGCAGGAACAATTTTCTGCTCACTGATACCTGACCTTGCAGTTTTGGATTGCTGAGTAGGAGCTGAAACCTGACATTTCCCAATGCCCAAATTCCATAAAGAAAGGTGTTTGCAGTAAGAGTGGGGTTGAGACAGGTGAATGGTACGTGTTGAGCACTACACTGTTGCATGAAAGGGCATGCAACTCACAGTCACTAACAGTCTCTTGGTGATGTAGCAGACAACACTTTGTGTATCTGTTCTATTTTACACATGCACATTTTAAATGAGATTGTACCATTTTGAGCACTTTTTTTTTTCTTCTTTCTCTCAAAGACTCATTATTACCATAATTTGTTCCACAATAAAATCAAATATTCACTAATGTTTTTCTTGTCAGAATGACAGGGGGGAATACTATTTTAGCACCACAGCAAATTCCATTAAGTAGAAGAAGAGTTTAAAGTCTTGTGTTTCTCAAGCTCCCATTTTTAATTAGATCTCTTGTATCCTTATTTTCCACTGGGGGTGGGAATCCTTCAGAGCCCAACACACCAGTAAAAAGCACAAACCTATTCAGAGCCTATGGCTTTATTTCATTAATAAAGAATAGTTACACATAATTGTGGATACAATGCAGCATCTGGACAGGTTTTTTTAGGTCTTTTTCCCTGTTGTATCTCCCTTTAGTATTAAGAAATAGCATTTTCCTTTTTAACTCTTCATCTAAAGTGTTGTGTACATCCATACACCAGCATCTCCCCCTCCCCAAGCTCTCCAAAATAAAGCTGCTTTTGAACTTCAGGCCCAGCACACAGAAGTGTGCAGAGATAAATTTTAATTTTATTTCTGTTCCACTGGTGATGGGGACTGCATTTATCAAAGCTGAAACACACAAAAAATACCTTTCAGAGATGATATGATATAAATTCTAATTACAAAAAAAAAAAAAAAGTATTATTTAGCCTTGCAGAAGAAGAGTGAAAAGGCTAGCTAGAGTAACTACTGAGAGATTGCAGTGCCACAGAAGCTTATATGCAATGTCTTGAATCAGCAATGCTTTTTGTGGCAAAGGCCAAGACACTTAGCATGCCTTTGCATTTAACCATTCCACTGTCCAGCATATTTTCTTTCAAAACTGTTTTGTGTTTTAAAGAGATATTTGAGCTTAATCAAAATCTCAGTAATTTAAAACAAATAAGCAAACAAAACACAGAAAAACCCCAACACAAATACATAGCAGTTCTGTTAGTACTCTAATTCCATTTGTTGTGTGAAATCTGATAAATCACCTCGTAATTTTGGAGATGATGCTAATGACAAAGTGACTAGGTCTTGCACTATGCAGTGCTAATGTTTCTGTGACCTTGGGACCCAAGCTAAGACAACACAGCACCATGAGGTATCTGAGAGGTATTGCAGTGTCTCAGGATGCACAGAGACATCATCACTGCATGGAGCAAGCACACTCCTGGACATGGAGAGCAATGGAGACTGCAGGGATGAAGCACAAGCCAAGCAGAAAGCCATTTAAGTCAACAGGCAGCCAGAAACAGCAATGTAACTGTGGGCCTTCCCTGCTTTGCCTACAGCAGGGCCCTGGAAAATCATGTTCTTGGTGTGAACAGAAGGGAAGGTCAGAACAACTACAATGGCAATTGCTACTGTGGTGGCTGGGCAGGAAGGATCAACTCTTTCCTTCATTGATACATTGACTTCTGCTGCCAACAGCTGCAGTAGGATCACCAAATCAGTTTCAGAAGGGTTGCCCATCTCTCTGTTGTTTGCCAGTCTTGCTTGCCCTCAGTCTGTCTCCTTAGAACAGGAGAAGATGGCCCAGGGTACATTCCTTGCTAGAGAAAGATGATAGTTGAATTTTTCCCAGACAGCAGAACTTGAGCAGAACACAACCAACCAGCTCAGTCCATCCCCTTACAAATCCTGTTTCTACCACAAGAGATATTACTTTGGTCCACTGGAATAGGAGACACAAAATTCTGCTCCTGGAAAGCACAGATGTTGGTGTGTTTGCACATGTGGGAATTGGAACTTGGTAGTTTTGTCCTTTTTTATCTTGAACAACAACTTAGGTCTTAAAACAACTGAAGCAGAAATAGAGTGAGGAAGTGAGCTGAGGAAGACCCAAAATGTTTTCACAGTAAGTTTTTAACAATATAAAAATAAATTCCAATAACTAATATATAGTTATTGTAATAAAAGCTCCACATAGCTAGGTTGAAGTCTGAGGGAGTGAAGGGATCAGAATCAAGCTGGAAGATTCCTGACTGTGAGGAGCCACTGTCCAGACACCCTTTCTTTTCATCGGATATGTATGTTAAGGAGAATGTTGCAGTGCTGCAGCCTCTTGAGCCTCTCTGTACACAGTTACAAACCAATTAGATTTTTTTTCTTATTTTATTCTATGGACTAGCTAAGTGCTGTTTTGTGTAATGCAGGGAACCAGGGGTCTAGTTAAGCATGTGTAGCCATTCACACTCATGCTAAAGACCTGATCCCCTTGGTCTGCCATATATGAACTTCAATGACTGAAAAGAAATCTGCCTTCAGCTCAATTGCTCCAAATGACAGTTTGTTTAGAATTGTCAAGGAACATGTTAAGGATCACCTGGAAAGAATAATAATTACCTCACTGTAAGCAGTGCTCTCAGAGCTCTCAACCATGTGGTCATTTTGTCTTATTCAGTATGCATCATTTTGATCTAAAATAATTTCTAAAAATACAGTCACTGCCTTTTGCTTTCATTCTGCTTAAATTATCACATAATGCTGCACATGGACTGTTTTCTTTCATTATCCCCAGCCACCCTGAGCTGGATAGCATGCATTAACACTACACCTCCTATAGTGTCACACTTCTGAGCCAAGGACTAGAGCACAGGACCCAGCGTGCCAACAAACGACTCACATTTGCATTTGCATGCTCGACCACACTGATACAGGGCAGGAGGACAGGTAAAGAGAATCTGTCACTTGAGTCAGTCTCTCTAAATAAATGAGGGCAAAAAATACTTGATAAATTCATGATAATCAACACAACTGTATAGTGAAAGAATTATGACGGGGAGGGTAAGGAGGAAACAGACATGTCTGTTTGTAAAATGCCATCCTAAAAAGGAGAGAGCAAGTGTTATAAGATCACTCACCTAAATACCTCCCAGGATGTCTTCTCTGATTAAGGATTTGTGAGAGTTATTGAGTTTTGAATTAGATGCACTTTAATAAAACAGTAGAATGTTCTTATCTGATTGCACCTGTATTGATTGTGTTAAAGAGGTCTATCCTCAGATCAAGGTCAATGATTTTACATAAACTCACTAGCTAGATGAAATTGATAGCAGTACTTAGGACTCCCATATTATGTCCACCTTTCAACATATGATAGCTAACTGTGAAACCTAGAACTGGACTGAACTCAATGATCTTTCCCTATTGTCTCTGTCTTCTAGCAGTACAGCACTTACTCTAATTAAAGTGCAAAATTAATTTGGAAAAGACCACTCATGCTAGTAAACTCCTTAGCAACTGTCTTACCGGCTAGAAAAGGAAATTTTACACATATATTGAAACAACAATGTTTCACAGATTTAAAAGCACCCTTGACCATTTTGAAATTCTGTACTTCATGTAAATATCCTTCTTTACCCAAGGAAAATGGCACATTAATCTGATTCATTGTTCCATTGGCTTTAGGAGAGCTGATCCAGCTTTCTGCTGTGGTGTTATAATTTGGATGGTTTCTGAGTGATATGCTCACAGTTCTCCTCAGTAACAATATACAAATATTTTATATATGTATATAAGTATATACATATATAAATATATAGTACATATAATTATGAATATGTATAAAATTTTAAATTACACATACCCACCTACCCACTTTTAGTCTGTTAGCTTACCCTGCTTGGGACCCTGAGTGCAGATCAAGAAACACAGCTCATCAAGGCTTTCTGCCAATCCCCAGCTTTATTCTGGAGCAGATAACAAGCCCTCCAGAGGTTAGCTAGAGCTGGAAGCTACTACAGTGAGTGAAGGTGCCAGCAGCAGGCTGTTCAGGTTAGCATAGTGCATGAGTGTGCAGTTGTACCTCGTGGGGTGACCTCAGCTTCACCATCAGCCTGAGAAGAGATCAGCAGGGCTGTTGCAGAGGTGGCAGAAGATCTTCCTCCTAGCCACCCTCACCTGACCTTGCAGAGGATGAAGGAGGGGAAGAGGGCAGTTCAGCAGGCTGTTTGCTGCCAATGGGGATGCTCAGCAAAGCAGAGGTGATCCTGGAGCTGAGGGTAAGAGCCTTTTGTACGGGCATGGTGAAGCTGCACTGCAGCTGAGAAGGGAAAGAGGCAGGCCTAAGCTGCCCCATTCAAAACTCAGACTGAAGAAGTACTTGTCTTGTGAGTTCTGAAGATAAGTGATGTCTTGCTCTCTATGAGCAAGGTTGGGAGACTTCCAGGTAAATCTATGCCTCCTCAAATGTTTCAGGAATATTCTCCAATTTTTGGCAAGTAATAGAAATTCAGCAAATAGAGAAGTCTCCTGCCACATTTATAGGCTGGAAAAAGGACTGGCCAGGATCCACAAGCTGGTTTCTGTTGGTGAATCTTCTGACAGACTGAGGCAGGGAATCTGAAGGGGACAGCTGCAGGGGAAGAGATGGGCTTGCTGTTAAGAGAGACAAGGGTGCGTCAGTGGTACAGGCATTGAGGCTGCTGGAGACCCAGATGGCAAGAGATTTTCTGGGTAATATTTCCAAATGTCACAACTGAAACACATGAAGGGGAAAGGGATCCCAATAACCATTAAAAGCAAGTTTTGTTCATGACAGCATGAAGTCTGTCAGCAAGGCAAGGAAAAGCTGCCACCCCAATTCCAGATGGAAGTACATCTTGTCCACATAAAATGCAGTTCAAGAGCCTGTAAGATTTTTCTTAACTACCCTGCTAGTTTCTCTGTGAAAATTTCAGCTCCAGCCACAGACACAGCAGGAAAGTAGGATTTAGGAGAAACAAGTTTGCCAAGGGCATCTGGAGCTTTCTCTGGAAAGTCTGATGCTTCTGCATGTCCCAAGCTTCAAAGACCACCTGGCCAAGATGTCAAGCACCCAAAGAAGGAAAAAAGCAAAGCACTCACTGCTGTCTTTGAGCCAAAAAAAAAATCACATTTGCTATCTATGGCAAAGGACACTAATAAGAATCCCGTCTCTTCAGCTGGCACATTTTCATGAAGGGTGGGATTTCATTTGGATGATACATTGACTCCCATCTGTTTGCCTTATTTTCCTGGTGCTGCTAAGTGCTGGGGAGGAGTGAGTGTGTTCATTTTTGAGTTTCCTACTCCATGAATCAGCCAGTTAGAGTGAGAGCAGAAGGGAATTAGACTGCGCTTCTCAGCCAGTAGGAAGTAGTTCAGACAGGACTGTGCTTGAGCACAAAGTTCCCTGGATTATCTGTTAGCACGTTTGCCTCAGCAGCTGAATGTTCTCTGTCCCTCAGCAGGTAAAAGATACAATGAATTTTGCTCAAAATTGAAACAAGGATAAAACACTTATTTCTTTTCACTGACAAGTTGGATCCCTTTTCCTAGCAATTCCACTGAGCTACTAAGATACAAGATATCTAATCCTTTCCTTTCATGCACCAGCTTCTTGTTTCATTTCTCACTAATTAACTTAATGCAAGAAAGAATTCATAGGCTTTTGAACAGGCTCAGCTACTTGTTTCCCTGCTGTAGCACTTGCAGTGTCTAATAAGGAAGGAGCTCCTGATGCAATTCCAGGCAGCAACATTGCTCTTTTACTGCTGCTCAGCACGGACTTTGATTTTCTCTCATTTGGCAAGGATGAGCAGAGATCTCCTTCCAACAGACAGGCAGTGTGATAAGAAAGATCTGAATTCTGGGGCTTAGAGGGAGGAAGGAGAACTAAATGAGCAAGAGGAAGTGGCTTCACAGGAACACAAGCCATCAGATCAATTCATTAAATGAAATAGAGTAAGAATGTTGCTTTAAAAGATTTGTAACACGACAACCACAAATTTTTAGGGTTTGGAGTATGATGTTTGCCATTTCTCCTAGCCTCATTTTCACTTCTAGGAGCTGTAGGAAAGAGGTAAAAAAACCTGAAGACTGATTGTCTTCTCATCCTGTGAGCTAGAGTTCTGTGTCTGTGGGAATCATCAATGACTTTGAGAACTTGGCCACGCTGTCTTTAAATGAGGAGGCCTGGGTCGATACATCAGAGACCCTCACAAACACGTAGGCAACGTGCAACAGAGAGGCCAGAGCTAAACTCCTGGGCTACCCACCTGTGCTAAGTGTCCTGCTACAGGAGTCACACTGCTGCTGCTACCCGTGCTCCAGGATTTTACTGTGGCCCACTTTCACCTGTACAAGCTGCCTCCCTTTTCAGAGCAGTCAACCCTGCAGTGTCTTAAAGCAAAGTCAAAGCTGCAGCCCAGGTATGTCAGGCAACAGAATGTAATGCTGAGGAACTGGAACAGACGCTTTGATTAAGTTTCTGTAATGACAGAAGCAAGGTATTTAGTGCCAGCAGATAACTGTACTTGTCCTTTGCCCCTGCACTACTGAGAAAAGGGGACATGGTCAGGGTCTTTTTCGACTAGGAAAAATATCTGGGCTGCCAGAGAGACTCCCAGGGACTTTTGTGCTGTAGACATGCAAATATAAACTAAATCTCCTTGTTTCTTCTTTGGATAAGGCTCAAGAAAATTATCCCAAACCTGCTAAACCCAGGGTTCAAATGGAAAATGCCCGGCTGGACAGAAATAAGGGAGTGTGAGTAGGGGGTGTCAGATGCAATTTTGCTTTAGAGTTGGCAGAGTTTTGAATTCAGATTGGATGTCCTTCAGGGTTTCATTTCATCAATCTCTTGGTAGTTTAACCCAAAAAATTGCAGCCTTTTTAGCACAGTTCTGCACATTAGTGTTGTGGGTTCCTCAGTGAATGACAGAGAAGTCAGGGTGAATAAATGATGACGGTTTAGAACTCACAGTGACACACTTTCAGGCTCATCAAACAGTCTGAATTAGGTATTTGTGTCTGTCTTCACAAGTACTGGAGCTGGAGACATGCCTTTTTTTCTCCTTTTTAAATGAAAGGGAAGACAGAGTTATCCCTCAGGATGTCTGTCTGCAATCAATAGAGATACAGCAGTAGGCATTGTGGTTGCAATAAGCCAGAACTAGGAATAACAAACCAACTCAAATCAAATATCTGTCAAGTCTTCCCTAAACTAGAAATGTAAATGTCTCCAGTTTCTATAAGCACACATTGGAAGCAATCACCATATGCGGTAAAAAAAAAAATAGTCTGAAGCCAGTCAAAGAAAGTTAAATGTATGTGCATAAAAGGAAAGATCTCAGATCTCTACTTGCAGAGCTTTCAGGTGTGAAAACATACAGCATGCTTTCACATCCAAGGGCACTAAGCTCCCATTCCAAAAATCAGCACTGTCCATGATGTGCTCTAGGCAGCCCAGCAGAAGGGGTAAATGGACACAGAGGCTGAGGACACATGACGCTTGCCTGCCCAAAGGATGTCTCGTCTGGCCTCCCACACTGCCATGCTGTCTGTATCCACCGAGCACTTGTCTCCCAGCAGCTGTTAAACGGGCTGGCACCTTTTGTCAGCAGAGGCTTCAACAAGAAAAAATCAAAACACACACAAAAAGAAACACAGAGGAAGCTGCAAAGCACATTAAACTCCAAAACATAAACTGGGGAGGGGGAGGAAGAAATAGAATCTGTTGCTTATGTAGGAAACAGCAAATGCTTCCAGGGCCTCATGCTTCACCTCTGCTGCAGCAGGCTTGGTTAGGTTCAGGGAACAAACTTATAAATAAAAGTTGTACACAGAGTTGTGCATAGTTTGCTATGCCTCTCCTTTGCTGGTATGTTTACACTTTCCCTCTCCTATTTTAGGAGTTGTTGTGTTCTTCCAAACACAGACAGGCAGAACTGGAGTCACTACAGGCAGACAAGGCAAAAACCCCAGAGGCCTGGGACCCAGTCCTCCAGCTACTCTACACCTTTACAACCTTTGGACATAGCTTTGTACAATGAGCCGCCTCTCCTACCCTCCTACCTCATTATCAGAGTTGGGAGAAAAGAGGAAGAGAAGCACTTCCAAAGGTTGACTGAAGTTTGGCAAGGATAATCAAACCAGGATTTTCTATAGTTACAAGGGAGAGACAGACATCCTCTAAAGTAGGATTTAAAATGGGAGCCCAGCTTGCCTGGTTTAAATCAATTCTCCATGTTTCAAGCCTGATTCCCCTGCCATGTGGCCTGTGGGAGAAAATTGAATTGAGAATGAGACCCCAGCCAGGAGGAAAAGGTAGAGAGCCAGGAGGGAAAGCTACAGAGCCATCATCACTGGGAGCCTCCAGCTGCTCCTAGAGCCTTTTATACAGTTTTGACTGAGTTGTCAATTTGTGCTAGTGGGCTGCTTCCTCCAGCCTGCATCACAGTTTTCTTGGAGCATACATCATTCTCAGCTTCTCTTTCTCACTTCACTTTCCCTCTTTTTCCATTTCAGCTTCTCTTCTTGGGAAATCTCCCATGTTCAGCCCTCCACCAGCCTCAGTGCCAGCACATGGCTGCTGCGACCAGGGCGCTGTCTCCCACTGTGAGCTCCACGTCTCCCTTCTGCTGTGTGTGTGGGCAGGCCAGCACCACGGCTCAGGCTGCTGTGCAGGGCAGGACCTGTCTGCTGGCTGGACTGTGCAGCACCTGGGACAGCAGGGTCTGTTCTTGGCCGCCTGAAAGGCATGACTGCAGCAAACGGGATGCCCCAAGAGAGACAGATGCAGAAACCCACGCAGTCTTCCACTGGAATATATGATTGTGCCAGGCCTCAGAGTCCCAAGTGGGTGCCTTGAGAGTCTGGGGAGGGAGATGTGAGCATTGAACTGGACACCTTCTCAACTCCACTACCTACCTGTTCACGTCACAAAAGCCATGTGCACACACACACACACACACATACAATCAATAGTTTTTTTTCATGAGACTCAGATAAACAGGAGGTGATGCTGCTTTAAGTCATCAGGAGTGAATAAGAGAGATAACAAAGGCAACAGGAGAAGGAAGTCCACATCAGTAAGATGAGAGCATAATTTTTCTATTTTCTGGAGTTTTCTCACTTTAAATGCCTTGCTTTCATTTTTTCATGTGCTCCTGTGAACCAAGAAACTAACAGACCCAGTCTCTGTGCCAAGTTAGCTCCTTAGGTGTGCATTTTTTTTAACAAAACATTGAAGTTATTATACTAATACAGACAGGGAGACACTGTGGTCTGCTCTGCTCTGATTTGTGGGATCAAGCAAGATCAGCATAATTTCCTGATAATAGCACAACTGCATTGTACTGGGGTTTATATACTGCTTTCAATATACCAGTTTCAAACCTATATTTAAAGCAGTACAAACACTGCATGTAGGCAAACCCTTGGGAGTATGTTTTTTGCTCTTCAAACAATTGCAATCAAAGGAGCAGTACTGACCCCACTGCAGTCAGTGGGAGTTTCACTAGACATTGTTTTCAGAAGTTCTTTCAGCTCCTGGAGAAATTTCTGTTAAGTCAAAAGGTTTTCATAGTGCAAACAGCTTTTCGAGGTTAGGAAAAAAAAAAAAAAAAAAGGAAGAAAAAAGGGAAATAACACTGACTGATCAAAGGCAAATCTATGTATTCCACGCCTACATACACATTAACACCTCATTAACACTACTTGCACCTACAGAAGAAGTCAAGCATGGGAACCATTCTGGCACAAAGTAAACAACTCCTAGGCAGAAATACTGCTTTTTTCTTCTGATAATACCAGAAATAGTCGGTCCTTGACTGCAGTAGCTTCATTCTTACCATTTATGAGAGCAGGAATGAAAGATTCCAACATTCAATGATAAAGAGTTCCTATATGAGAACTCATAACAGTCATGATAAAAACAACAGCAACAAATTGAAGAGAACAAGAGGTTTTTTAATCATAATATCAATTTACAGCATGTTAAAAAGATCAGAATAATAATTTGGAGAAAAAAGTATCAAAGGGTCTTGCAAATGTTTCATAGCCCTGAAAGCAAGATCATTAGAAATTGTCACGTCTCAAATTTCTTCATTGATAATTCTCAGTTCTCCTGGAATTTCCATTTTCACAATATAGTGCCACATCTCAGCCAAGAAGCAGAGCTGCTGCTTCCTCTTCCTACCTCCACCTTCTCCCAGCACTTTCCTTGCCATACCTCCAGCACAGCTATCTTTGCAAACCTCTACCAAACACTAAACTGGATGAAAACAGATGAATTAAAAGCACATAGTAGAAGACCAAGATGGTTTGCTGCCTCAGTGTCTGGGGGGGCTGCAGCCTGGGCAGGCAGAGTTAGCAAGTCCTTAACTTACATCTCACTTGCTGCTCCCAAAGCTCCTCCACTGACCAGTCAGGATGAGGATGTGCTTGTGCATGTGTGTAAAAGTTGCTGAGGAGAGAGTCCTTCATTCAGGCAGCCATCATTATGTGCCTTTCTGTCTGTTTTACTTTGCCAGGGCTTAAGTTTGGGATAGGATCAGCTGAGGATCTGGGGTTTTACTGGGATATCCTGTACCTAATCATTAGCAGGCAAAAAGAGAAAGCAAGCCTTCTTTGGGCTTCATGCTGAATCTGCACCCATTTCACTTCTCTAAAACCAATTTCGTTAAACCAGATCAGATGTTCTTATACTGACTTAGCTAAAATCAATTCCTAATTGATTAAAGCTAACTTGAAATAAAATTGCCTAGGCTATAATAAAGGGTGACCGTAGCAATTTAACTGACTGGATTTAAAATAACCCCATCAATTAAGCAGCTACAACTGTCAAGCTTTTCATGACAGAGTTTGCTTCCTCCTCTGCTCAGGAAGCATTAAGTGCAATGGGGACCTAATCCCAATTAGTGCAGCAGAGCACTGCTGTGGGAAAACAGTAACCAATCCAGAGTGAAGCTCATCAGGCAAGGCACTGGAGAGCTGGGTTCTGCTTCCAGCTTTCCAGTTAGCTGCTTGCAGTGCCTCAGGCAGGATACCTTCCCTCCTCGAAGGTTATGAGCAGAGATGGCAAATTCCTGGAGACAGGAGCTGTCTCACACCTTGGATTTGCAGAGCACTTTGCACCAAGGGACTGAAGTCTTGTCCAGGTCCTTGGAATGCTGGCATTAACCAAATATTTATCTTTGTTAACTGAGCTACACCAGCCTTGCACTTTCTCAACAGCTCAGCCACTTTTTTTTTTTTAAACTTATATATATCCATAGGTGAGACAAAATTAAGCCAAAGTTTGATTTTCTCCCCTTTAATGGCTTGTGTCCTGCTTTAAAGTCACATCATATGATAAAAATCACACACACAAAAAACTCCTTCCACAAACCTTCTGATGAAATTTGGTTCCTGTGATTTGGTGTGCTAATGACACATTTGGATACTTTCATAGAAAGAGTCTGCAGTACAGCAGAGGTTTAGCACCAGTTTATGAAAAAGGGTTTGGGGAGGCATATAACACTTGGCTGCTTCCTCTGTTTTTCTTGTGTCCATTGGAGCCACTCCTGTCAAGCTGGAACCAGCACCAGGTTCAGAGCACCCCTAGTTTTTAGCAGACAGCTCTCTCATGCTCCTAAATTATGTAAAACCTCTGTAAACAGGTGTTTGAAGCACTGAGCACCAAACGTTTTCTGTCTGTGAGACCAGCAGCTTCTGCCTAGTACACCAGTCAGTACTGGGAGTGAGGGTAGCTGAACACTGCTGCCTTCAGGGAGGTTCATCCATGCAGGCCAGCAAAAGTTAAACAAATCATCTCCCTCAGTCCTCTGTGCTGCATATCTTTTCTCTGCCAGCCCACAGGGAACTGAAAAATACCCAAACTGCTTAACTGCCTATTCAGAACTGACATGAGCCAAAGCTGGAATGGGTTATGAAAACTATCCTGAAGACTGGATTTGCTGGTAAAAAAGGATTCAAATCCAGGCCACCCTGTCTTTGTTTCTGCAGAACCAGGAGTCAGACAGTGATTTTCTCCAAAACAACCGGAATGTTTCTATGTCTACTTCATTTCCACATTTTGATTCCCTCATTTGCCATCCACATAATATCCTTTCCCTCTGCCTGCCAATCACTACTTCAGACTTCCAAAATTTATTTACCCTGTATTAGCCATATAAAGAGACTTATAAAAAGGGTTTTCTTCTTATGGTTCTACTTAAACCAAAATCTATATTGACCTCAGTATAGAGCAAAGATAAGGAAATAATAAACATTTTAAAATACTCTACTTACATTTATGTCTAAAATCTAGCTCATGGCCAATGAGAGAAATTTCAAAGAAAACAACTGAAATTGATTCCTTTGCTTTGTTCTGATGTTGGTTTTTTGTTTGTTTGTTTGTTTGTTTGTTTTCCCATCAGTAATTACTTTAGCTACTCAAGAAATTTTTTAAGAACTTTTAAAATTTGGATTCTCTTTAAGGAAGTAGAATAAACACTGCTGGAATTCCAGTGAAATATATGTATTAGTCACTTATTATTTCCAAGTATGAGACTGAATCAAGACATGTACATTTGTGTGGTTATGTATCAACATACATATGTTGTGCCTCCATGTGTACACACACATGTACATGTGGATTTACACTCTCTGCACACAGAATTATTTATGTACTTGAAACAGATTTAAGTTGCACAATTAAGATCCAAGTCTGAATCTTCTCAAATTTCTGAGTTATTTGGACCTAAGCCTGTTTTTTAACACATAAATAAATGGATCCTATTCAAATTTAAGAATCCATTTAAGGCTCAAACATTTCTCACCAGTAACCTTCCCCAGAGTGGCAATGAAATTTGAGCTTTGCAGATGAGACACGGTCACATGAAAAATACAGGAACATTATATCTTACCAACATGACATAGGAAGATGGCATTTGAATAAGCATCTAGAACTTCTGCTAGTGTAAATCAGCATGTCTGTATGGAAATCAAGATACCAATCAAAGGAACACAACCATTTCCAACTCACATTTTTATCCTTTGTTATGAAAGGGAACAATATTAAGTCAATGAAGTAAAATGACAACCTTTTAATTTGATTTTCTTAAGCACTTGACAGGAATTCCACATTTTCCTCTGTGTAATCAATGAACTGCCTTTGAAAAGGTTTTTCACACAGTAACAAAGGATTGTATACATGGATGTGAATAATTATGAGAAATGGTCATGAAAAATCATGAATAAGAAGAAAGAAGCCCAGAATCAGGTGCTACATTAGAGACATCTTCTATTTTTGCAATTGACCACATTCCAAGTTGAAGCTGCCCCTTTCTTATCAGCCTTAACATAGATTTCTCCTAGCTGCAGTTGCAACACTTTAAGACAATAGACTATTATGCTCAGATATTAAAACATAGTTGTATTAAATGTCCTGCTGAAGTCAGTTAAATCCTTGTCAAGGCATAATCCTGTTCTCTCCCAGCTCTAGGCAAGGCCTGGGCAGACCTGAGCACCAAGGAGGTTGAATTGTCCTCACACCTCATCACTTAGGGGCAGTAGCAGACATAGCATCAGCACTCGTCTCTCAGGCACTTACTGTGACAGCCAGCCCTCTGCCTCTACCAGTTTTATTTGCAGTTTACCACAAGGAACTGCAATAGTTTGCACTTGAATAATAAATACATAAATAAACTGGCATGAATAACACTCCTGGGAAATCAGCAATGAATTTCCAGGTCTATTTCTTACTAGGAAAAAAAATAAAAAAAAGAGAGAGGGAGAGAGAGAGAAAGGGAGAAGATGGATTACTGGGACAGAATTATGCTCCAAACCTTTCCTGGTCACGGAGTATTGACAGAAAAAGAAGTGCTGAACTGTGGACTATTTGGAGATGCATTTGTCAGTTGGTGCACAATTTCCCCAAAATCTGTACTTTGTATTTGCTTAATGCTATTAGACATGAGAAAGACTTTAAGGAAACTGAGAGATGAAAAGTATATCTGAAATTAGTATTTCTGACTGTTTTTCCTTCCTCCAGGTTATTTCTGCAAATCAAGTATTGTGAATTCTTATCTTGTTCCCAAATCAAATAACTCCAGTGAGTGGCAAAGGCAGGGTTTGAGAGAGGAATCTCCAATGGTCTGTGCCTCAGAGCTGCAGTTTATTCTCTTTCTCCTCAACTTTGAGGCTGCTTCATTAACTTGGACTTACATTCCAGCCTCAGCTCCTGTTGTAGAGAGAAAAAAAAAAAAAAAGGATGAAAGAAAACCTCATCATGATCCAGGCAGACCTTGAAAAATTAGACCCACTGAAGAAAAGAATACAATCAGAACTTGCAAAGACATTTTTTTATTGGCCTTGTAATTTCCTCACTAAACACGCTTTTAGCAGCCTACCCCTCTCAGAATCTTAATTATCTGTCGGCCCCTCATAATGGCCCCATTCATGATTCTTCAGAGCAAAAGCACTGTGATATCAAAACACAGGAACTCAGAAGATACAGCATGTTCCTGAGGAAGGGCTGCACACCCACAGATAGCTGGCAGAGGGAATTTGCTACTTGGAGAACATAATATAATACAAATATGTAGATTTTTTTTTTCTTTCTTTCATTTTTTCCTTTTTTTTCTGAAGCAAGGAAGAAGAGATGCTGTGCCTGAGTTGTGTCTAAAGGCCAAAAAACAAAAAAATAGAAAAAAAAATAAAGAAAGCTCTCTGATGTACAGTTCTGAAAAAGAAAGTAAATATTATACGCTCTCCATCTCTCTCCTCCACTGCTTCTGACGGTTCATTGACTACCATAAATTAATATGACTTGATATATTGTAAGGGCTGGAGACATTTTATGAACTTCTGAAATCTTTTCCAACAGGAAATGTGAAGCATCAATTACACTTCAAGATTTTTTTGATTTGATTTGTTTGGAAATGAACCACATGCTGAAAATATTTCATTTAAATCAAGACCAAGAATACCAAGTTGGTCAGCATCCTTGAGAACTGGACATTTTTAGTGATTCAAGTACATACTTCTACAGACCCTTTCTATGATAAAAGAAAGAAGAAAAATACTACTCTATCACTAGCTCTGACAGTCTGATGCTTCTCAAGTTCCCACTGACTTATGCTCTCCAGATACTTTTTGCAATAATTTTGCTTCTTAAATTTTCAGTCTGACTTTGTCTAATAAAAAAAGAAAATAAGAAAATTAAAAAAAAAAAAATAAAAGAACCCCTTCCCTGCAAAAAAACCCCACAACCTTGAAAGAAACTTTCCTGCATACAAAATACTGTTCAGGAAAATTATATTAAATCACATTAAATAAAAATCTTGCCAAAGAACTGCAACTTCTGTAATAATTAATATATGAATTTTACCAAAATATTCACTGTTTGGGGGAAATATTGACTTTGTATGTCCAAACTTGTCTTGGGATGACAGTTTAATTAATACATTTGATACTCTAATAGAAATGTCCTGTCTTACTTCAAGATCAGCTGTCTCAGGTCTACTCATCAAAGATTGGCCAAGGCCCTAGAGGTAACTTAAGGAATACCTACTAATCCTTATTTCAGCAAATGTGCTCCCTCCAGAACTGGTGGGCTAGCCAAACATCATGAGCCACATTCCTATCTGGTATGACAAAATTAGAGTGATCTCAGAACAACAATAAGAATGATGGGTGCATTAAAAAAAGAGGGGGAAAAAGAGTTTATGCAGAAGCTTTGCAAAGTAAATTTTGATTTGGATCCAGTTCATCACACCTAAAGATACTTGTTGTATCTAGTATGCGCAGATGTGATCCAGGCCAATTTACCTGTCAGCAATATCCAGATTAAAAACAAAATAAGCAAACAAAAATAAAATGCCCACCCACAAACAAGGATACATAGTGGAATTTGGACCTGTGAAGGTGAGGATTTATAGATAACATCTCTCTGAAGACTTCTCTTCAAGACAAGGAAAAAACATTACAAAATTGGGTTTTGTGCAGGACCCCTTCCCAGAGTCCTGTTTTTCACCTCCAAGGAGGCCACCTCAGGGAGAACCAAAATCCACAGGCTCCTCACATGTATCCAGCAGCCTGTGTATGAGCTGCTTTAGGGACCAGTTTCAGGCTGGCTGTGCTCCAGGAACCTCACGACATGAATGTGTGCCAACCCACCACCACCACCACACTGGCACCTTGCAAGCAAGACAAAGGAATATTAGAGAAAGAAACAGATGTTTTCAGTCATCTGGAAAATGTGTCCTCCAGAAGAGGGTGAAGAGCAGAGTGCGAGCGTGCCAGGCTACCCAGCTGCACCTGCCCTAATCTGCTACAGCAGCATGTCTCCACATTTCATGAATAGTAAGTTCCTATGTTAAAGGAAGAGATCACTAGAGAGAGTGGATTGAAGGAAAGCTGAAGTTAAACAGTGAGAAATTCACCTAATACTTGCATTTACCAACTGAAGCCCAGAGTTTTGCATCTCTAGGCAGAAAGAACAAATTGACCTCTTCACAGAAGTGGTGCACTGAAGATGTTTAATAAATTGCTTCAGAAGCAGAATCGGTTCTGAACTTAACACAGGTGTCTCAGGGAGGAGAAAGGCACATAAAAGCACTGTGCAAACTGCTGACAGCACTAGCTATGTGAGAGACAATCAAGGTACTTAACGTTTTAAAACACATGCCCTGCATAATAACCAACACTTCCAGAAGCCTCTGTCACTCTTCCAAGCACTGAATTAAGAGAAGCATCACTGTACCAGGATCATAAAAGATATTCTCTAAGCCTCTTGCATAAATGCATGTGTTCTGAGATGGAGAAATGTGAACTTATATTCTTCATGTATCCAGGGGCCATTTTCCCCCTGAGAAGTTGAGGGGAAAGGGAGAATGGGGCACCACACTATTGATTTTCTACAAATACATTTAACCTTTAGCAGCTGCTGTCAGCATTTCCAGTGCTAATATCAACAGTGAACAAAGCAGCTGGAGGAGTGCAGAGATGAGGCTTAGGAAATCAGAGATTCCTCTCTCAGCCCAGGGTGAATTGCTTTACTGGCCATACTGGAGAGCCTGTAGATGCAGGAGAGAAAGGGGGAGGAGAGATGGGGAGGTATCTCCACAAGTTCAGACAATATTTCCTGCAAAAGTAACAGGAATCTGCTCAGTAATTTCCCTGAGCAATTACATCTGAGTCAACTAATAATACTCACATCTAAAATGTGTATGAATCTTCTCACGAACATTTCCCTCAGTGAGTGCTGTGCAGCATCAAAGAAGCAGTGCTTAGGCCACAGGTGATGGGGGCTTCCACTGCCCAGCTTCCAGGCCTGACAAAGGCTGATGGAAGCAGGGTGACAGGAGTTTTGCAAGAGGCAGTAGTTGAAAAGGCTGGTAACCCTTCTGTAGCCTTTTCTTTGACCCTTCATTTCTGGGTCACTTGGTTGGATGCAGAAGCACACAAAAGTCAGCTTCATTTCTCTTACAGTCACACGGTGCCTACATGAAGGGAGGCAGTGATTTCAGTTTAGCTCCTCCCAAGCCACTGCTGGCTCGTTGTGAGCCCAGGCTGACTCCCTGTGGGACAATCTCCCAAGAAACATATAACACCAAATCAGCACGGCTGGTACTGCTTCCTGACACCTAAAAGCCTGATTTATGTTGAGCAGGTGATGTGTCCTCATCACAGTAAACTACAATTGTCCTTAATTCTTGAGCAGCTTGCCCACACTCCGGCCATTAATGTACCTCCACCGGGCGTACTTCGCACAGCCCGCTGCTGCAGCTGCTCTGTGATGGCAAACCAAGTAAGCAGCAGCACAAAGTCTCCCCGTGTCCCACACACATACACACTCCTCAGCAAAGCAGATCCATGCTCAGTCCTGTAGCAAAGGCAGAACCCCCCTGTCCTAGCCCTGAGCTGGGCAAGGGCTGAGCCCCCTCAGCAGAGCACCCATCCACAGCACCTGCTCCCCTCTCACTGGGCGGCGGGGGCTAAGCCGTAGAGTTACGACTGAGTTTTCTAAAATGTACTGGTTGCTATTTTTTTGTTGCTATTACCTCCTCCAACACAGTTTGGGCTTGCAATATTAAGACAGCTTGGGTTTACATACAGAGGGACTACAAATAGCTTTCGTGCTAAATAAGTGGTGAAAACACATCATTCGGCGGTGCTGCGTGGCTCACAGGATTTATGGTCTCGCCTTTGGGATGAACAGTGCAGTTCTCTTGTGCTGCTTCCATTATGAATAATGTGGCTCCGCTAAACTCACACTAATAAAACCTGAATGTATCACTGTATTGTTTGGCACTCTGTATAGGAGAAACCCATCCATTAGCGAGGCGGGCACTGAAAACTCTTTGTGACAGGGGCAGCACGGGGACAGCTTCACAGCAGCTATTCAGAGCCACTTTGCAGCTTCCTGAGCAGAGCCCAGGCTGGGCTGCAGGCCAGCAATGTGGAAAATGGCTGGCAGAGGCTCTAGACACTGATTTGTGGGTCATGTGAATCCCCAGGGAGAAAGGGAACAGGTACTCAGAGCACCTGTTAGGGGGTGCTTGCTGCATGCCCATCTTTAACATTTGCTTCAGCCCACCCATTGATGATTCCTCTGACAAAGCAAAATGACTAAGACCCTGCAAATCGGGCAATCAGCCCACTGCTTCAGCTGCTACACAGCTATTGGTGGCCACCAGGGTCTGCAGGGGCGTCAGAAACCTTCCAAAGAAAGCAAAGCAGCTAGCCACACTGGTGAGAGGGACAATGCAGGCTGCTGAGGCAGTGTGCCCAGAAGGGTGTTCCCCTCTCTCAGGGAAGGAGTGAAGGCACCACAGACTTTCTGATGACACCAGCCCAGTTGGCTGGTCAGGGGCAGCGCCACTGACCACAAAAGGTATGACAGCATACCCATCCATACTGGAGGCAAAACCAAAATCAATGAGAGCACATATCAGCAACACTGTCTGCTTCACAGCCAACACCCTCCAGCCTTCCTTGGTAGGGGCTGATATATGTTGCTTCCTGCATGTCCCATCACTAGGCTGGCCAGAGTCCCGTGTCCTGCTCCAAATCTTTCATTTTATGAATCCTTTAACCCTGGGGAGTTACCCAAGAATGTACTAACACCACCCCTTACATTTCTTCTTTATGAAACTCCTAACAAATGTCTCCCTAAGTTGCTTAAAAGAAACTCATGACTTTGCTAATGGATTTGCCTTTCCTCCAAGCAGTAGTATTTAGCCATGCAAAACAGCCCTGTGAATTCACCCTACTGCTGTGGAACAAAGTGAACCCTGATGAGAAAGTCTAAATTGAACATCTTTCAGCAGATGACAAACCTTGGCCTGCCCAAAGCCTTTGAAAGGCCAAAATGCAATGCTAATTAAAGTTCAAGGAGCTGAGAAGAAAACTATTTTAGCTTTAGGCTTTCAACCAAGCAAAAAAAGAGTTAAAATTTTATTTCAAACAGCATTTCAATCATTCACTTTTCCAGTATTAATGAATGCCTCCTGCATGTTTCCCCAGATAAGACTGTGATTCACATAGCAGGCATACCCCAGAAACTTAAAAGGTCAAAAAGATGGCAACAAAGCATTCTGTTAATATTACCTAGAATCCACTCTGTTCCTTTGGCTATTTCAGTATCAGTAAATAACTCTCTACGTTTTCTGACCTAAGCAGTTCCATTTGAGAAGCTTCCTGGGCTAGATGCTTCTAAAATGTTACCAAATGATTAAACACAAATCCTCAAGTGAAGAGAGCAGGTTTTATTAAATATCCCAGAGCAGTGCTGTCTGCCCACACTTATGCCCATGTCTGGCTGCTGGCTGATAAACGCCTTGGCTTTAAGATATTACTTATTAGCATGCCTGTATATTTCCACCTCACACAGTCACCCAAGGGTGATTGCTATCTGTTAATTGAATTCCGTGCCAGCAACTGTGTCTTTGTGTGCCTGCCATTATAATTTTGAGGATTGTGACTTCATTTCCTATTTACAAGTTGCAGCGATGAAAAAGTGTATTTATTTATATATAAATAAACTCAACATTTTTGTAGCTATATGGCAGGAGGTGGATGGAAGTCACATGTCAAATGTGTAGGTGTGTCCTGTTTTTTGCCTTCCTTTTTCTCTTTCTTTTTAAAGGCATTTTTCTTTCCACCTGGAACAAAGCTGGTGTGATGGACTATATCTCCAGTGATAGAAGAGAGGGTCAGGGGAACAGAATGAGAGCCTTAAGTTTAGAGCAGAGCAAGCTGAGACTGTAGAATTGCTTGGGTTGGTGCCTTCCAAGCAGTGGACTCTGTGGTGCAGCCTTACTGCAGTAATGATTGGCAGACCTACCATATTTTAATCAAGCATCATTGCCCTCATCAGATTGGTTTATGCAATGCTTTGCCCATTGTTTTAGATGTGAGAATGTGATGCGTACATTGCTTGGCTCTCCCAAGACCACTCTGTGAGACTGAGGTGGGAGGAGGAGGAGAAGGAAGCCAGCAGAAGAGACAGGATCCCAGTGACATTTCAGTGAAGGCCTGTTGGTCTGAATTCTGGCCCTGGATTTTAGCAGCAGGAACCTACCTATGCCTCAGACAGCTTTTGCTGGCCTCCAGAAAGGAGCTAAAGCTTTTGAGAAGACCTTGGTCCTTTTGAGTTTGGACAAGTCTGCTTCAGCAAACAAAAGATACTCCTGTGCCACCAACCACAGTTGGCTGCTTCTGCAGAAAACCTTGGTTTATAATCTCTTTCATAAACACACTGAGATCCACTTCATAATCCCTCTTAGCTTTCTTGGCCCTCAATATGTCTGCAGGAAAGTTGTTCAAAAATCCCAGTCCCTGGAAGATCAGAAGCTGATTTCTCTATTAAAATCCCCAACAAGTGACTAGTAGAAAATTAAATGTAAAAAAGCTTGGAAGGTGTTGTAACCACCTCAGGCTAAGGGTCTGCAGAAAACCAGGGTGATCTCTTTTTGCCCAACCAATTAATGTTTGACAGAAAAAGCAGACAAGCCTACAGCCAAGCAAGGTCTTAGTGCATTGTACGGAGCTGGATTTCTTACTACCCACATTACACTTGTGAGCACACCTGCTGTGAGCACTGCTGCTTCCAAATGTCTCCAAAGAAAGTAAGTGAGTAATGAATTGAAAAATCCTGATCTGTTATGTCAGACACTGGCCAAACACAATTTAGTATGAAATACTAAATAGGAAATAAAAAAGGTTTCTTTTTAATGAAACTCTTTCACACTTCCTGATACTTGTCTACATGAGTCTCCTCCATCACTGTTTTGCTTTACCTTTTTCCATAATCAGAATATAGTGAGACACATGTCAATTAATATGAATAATAAATAATAAATAATAAATTAATATAAATATCCAGGAAGTTACGAAATGCAACTGTACATTAAAAAATGTAATGAACTGAAAATAAAAGGTTTGGGATCAGATTCATTTAATCATGCTGAGAGATCTTTATACAAATGATATTACTGCAGTCCAACTTGTCTTCAGTTTAAGATAACTTCTATTTAGTTTGTTTTTCATTAGGGCATTATCAGTATGCAGGATGCATATTGCTATAAATTAGCTTTAGGAAATCTTGACTGTAGGCAAATGTATACATCATATTTATCACTGATTCAGCTAACATTAAAAAAACTGGCTTCAAGTACCTTTTATCTGAGCTACAAA
Source organism: Parus major (assembly GCF_001522545.3). Lineage (NCBI taxonomy): Eukaryota > Metazoa > Chordata > Aves > Passeriformes > Paridae > Parus > Parus major. The sequence goes on along the minus strand of NC_031770.1, from coordinate 38,087,292 downwards.
TTCTCTATAAATTGTATTATTTAAAAAATTAAATACAGTTACTGGTTTCAGAGTAATTTCCAAGGACAAATTGTTTGCAGTGTAATAGATGGAACAAAAGTTGCCATTTTTTATTGAGATCACTTAATAATTGTTAAGATTTATTTTGGCTGCTTATAACAAGGGAAAACTTTTTCCACTTAAATTTTTTTTTTTTGCGGGGGGGAGGGTTTTTGTTGTTGTTGTTGTCTTGTTTTAGAGGTTCTTTGTGTGGTTTGTTGGTTTTTTAGGTTGAATGTCATCCTCATAGTGGTTATAAATTCTGTTAAAATTAAGTTTCTGGAATTTTCTTGTTTTCTTAAAATATAGGAAAGCCCTGTGCATGCAGACAGGCTGATAAACACATAACTGTTAAAACCCAAACTTGTTGAAGCCTTCTAATAGTCAAATTGGTCACTCTCAGAATCAACAGGATTGAAATGTTCCAAGGACATTGTAAGGGGATTTGAGAATATTTAACTCATGAATAGCAAATATAAATAATATATGCTCTGAAACAAAAAAAATAAATTAATCAGGCCTACATTGAAATAACCAGCAGTGAGAAGAACTTTCTTCAGATTTTGAATTGCTCACATTTTTTCTGTCAAAAATATCATCACAAACAAAATGTCCTATGAAATATTTCAATTCCAACAAAGCAGCATTTCCTGGTGGAAGATATTCTGGTCAGGAAAACCCTTCAACACAATTACTTCAGGCTGTCTTTGATTATATGAGAACACAGTGCTCTTTCAAATGTCTCAAATGCAAAATTAGTCCTGCTTGGTGTATGGCTCCAGCCAGAGAGGTGAATTAATGCAGGGCGTTCTCTTTCTGCAAGCTCTTGCTGTTGGAGTGGGAAAATCAGAAACATGCTCACTGAGCCAGGTCAGTTGCTTAGGTGACCAAATCCAGGAAAAAGTCCTTGCCTGGGAAACATTATAAATTTGCCTTGGAATGATCCCAAGGCAAATCTGGAGCCTTGGTCAGAGCCTTGGCCTGTGACACAGAGTGGGACACACGCACCCATCGCAGCTGAAGGCAGCTGGGGGACAACCAGAGCATGGCTAGTGAAGGCCACGGTATAAGGCACGTGTGTATAACTGGGGGTTGAAATAGCATTGCACCTTACCTCTGATGCTCCCTAAACTTAAGTGCTTGCCTTTGAAAGGCTAATATTTTTTGCATCTGTTATTTTTGTTGTATAACTGTATATAGTATATAATTACTCATAATACATTACTGCACATGCGACTGTGCAGACAATGTTTAGACATTAAATCTTAGCTCAGTGATTGAATAGAGGGTACAGTAAAAATAAATATCCATGTATTTTGTAAATATTTGCATAATGAGCTATTTAAATGCAAGAGATTCTAACATATGTAAACAATTGGAAATACTCTCTGTGTATAAGTCTAAAGTGGATGTAAAAATATACACAACCTCCTTTAAAATCATATGATTTAGTAGTCAGACATAGCATATTTTTTAAGGCTTTATATATAACTATTGGAGATTGCAAATACCCATTGTATTAAAAACACATTGCTTGGTACAATTAGTCAGTAAACTGTATGACAGAAAGCTCTGGATGACAAGGACAGTGCAGTAAATGGAAATTAGTGACTGTCCAGTTGCAGCGAAAGCTCTTTGTGGTCTGCACACTTAAGATATCCAGAAGGTTACAGGATTAAGTGCAATCAATCCCAGTGCAACAAGTAACAGAGGACACAATTTCCTTCCTGTTAAAAAGCTGTCATGGAACTTCTCCCACAAAACTTTCTGCCGGCTCACTGTGCAGCGGTCTGTGCCATGGGAACTGAGAGACTACCTCCATCTCCACTGCTTGCTTTTCTGGTCTCATCTGAGATTTCTGAACCAGTGTTTAAGATGCCAAAGTGGCACCTAAAAGAGGCCCCACAATCTTAGCCACAGTGTAATGTGACTCAGAACGGTTTTTGCAAAAGAAATGTAGCAGTGGAGGATGGAGGGAACAAAATTACGTTCAAAGTGAAAGGTTTTTTCTGTGTTAATAACCAGCCTGAGCTAGCTGTCAAGGAGAGAAACAATGAGTGTTGTACTTGGTAGCTAGGCTGCCTTCTGACTAATTATTGTTCCTACAGAAAGGACCTGTGCTCTCTTCACTAAGGACCAAGGCAGATCATATCCACAGTCACCCTCTGCACTCACACCTGACTAAAGAAAGTGAGCAGTGGATTGTTGCTACCACCTCCCTCAGGCTTCATGACTCGAAGGGACACTGCTATGAGATCATCCCACCACCTGCAGAGCACTCCATGTCTCTCTGGTGTAGGGGATGAGTAGAACACCCCCTGCTTTGGGAGACACAGCCCTGTTGCCAGGTGGTGCTCCTGCTGCCTCTGCCATGATTCATGGCCAACTTCAGTGGCCTAACAATTCTATTGCAACAATTAAGGCCTGGGAGCTCCTTAACACGATGAACTCCTGGTTCCTGAGCAGTTAATAAATGTTTGAGTCACTGAGGAGCTAATTTAAGATAGTCCACAATAACGGGGTGTGGCAAATAATTGGCAGACTGAAGAAATGGAAGATAATATGAGATGCCTGGGTGTGGGTGTTTATGTGAGGCAAAGGGAGCAGTTTTTGACTCAGAAGCTAAGTTATCTGGGCCAGATTTAAGGCTATGGAAACTTCAGTATGAGTTTTGGGGAGGGAAGAAGTTAATTTCGTTCTGTTCTATGGGACATTTAGCTTCAACATTAAACACATTTTCATTAGTAATGCTCACAGTCCTCAGGCAGCTCTGAATTTTTAAAACCTCCCTTTCAAACTCCTACATTGCATTCCAAAGAGGTTGTGTCCAACTCATGACAAGCCCTGCACAAAAAAAAAAAATATTTTCTGCACAGGCATTCCACATGTCTGGAGGCAGAAAAAAGGGGTTTCTGAAATGCCACACAAAAGAAAGCCATTTGGGTTGTGGGGGAGAGTATCTCAGTGTGCAAACCACAATCACAGTCATATTTCTTACACCTTCCAGCAATCAACCCACAAAGATAACACTCCTCAGAAATGCTTTTCAGAAATTTTCTACTCACCTGGAATAAAGATAACATTTACACTGCTCTTCCTCACTGAGCAACTATTCTTAAAACCAAGATGTGTTCTTGACTAGCCTGTTTCTAAAGGAAACTTGAACAGCTAAAACCCTTACCTTCTGCAGACCAAGGAAAAAGGACAGTGAGTATTCCACTCATTTCTCAGTCTCCACAGTATGAAGCGTTATTATTTTAAAAATTTATAATTAAAATAAAATTTAATTAATATAAGGTAATGTTACAGAGAAATAAATCTCCATTTTCTCCGCCCCCTAAAAAGACTTTGAAATTAAATTTTTCTCTTAGAGGAAAGCATCCCATATCTTCATCACAAATGTGTGAGCAGAAAACACATTTGACAAAGCCTGCATAACAAAAAAATTCCCATTCCATGTATCAGACTCTTTTCCAGTCTTCTCTCTCACTGTCCTTACTTGTATGATAAGTATCTGCCTCAAATGTATGTTCTTTTAAGAGCAAAAGGCTGAGGTAGACTCTGCTTATGTCTGAATGTGTGGAAGATGTGTGTGTCCTAACAAAGGGTGGTTGAAACTCAAAGGCCCTCAGACATCTCCTCCCATCCATGTTCTTCTCATGTACTCCACCCCAGCACTACATTTACAAGCTCTTGCAGGTGTGTAGCTGAACATGTGCACTCACGGTACACTGCACGAGAAAATTAAAAATTCTCAGCAAGCAAAGTCCCTCCCATCCCATAGGCTCCTTCCAAAGCACAGCTCCCCAGAAATATACATGAGGGATTAAGCTACTGCTGTCATTTGCACCTTCACCACCACCACTTGGACTTAAAATCATTCAAGAGACTTTGTTTCTGAGTGGAGCAGTGTTCATCTCCACAGGATGGACACAGAAAATGGACACTGGCATGCCTGAATCTTGGGGAGCTGGCTTCAAGCAAGTATGTGTCTTCATGTTTGTGGAGACAAGTTTAAGACAGGCTAAAAGCAATCAGACACAGCTTTTTGTTCAACAGCTGGGGGCAGACACTTTGCTTGTCGAGCCCGAAGAAGGAAAGGTAGTGCATTTTAGAGGCAAATGATCTGGGTCTGCAATAGCAGCCCTTTATACTCCAGCAATGAAAGGTCTAATTGAGGCTGTATAATTATCTTCTCACGATGTAAAATGCAATGTGCACTCCCTTGGTGGATATCATTGACGAAAAGCCAGTTTGGGAAAAGCTGAGCTACACTGCAGGATCAATTTTATTTCTAATGGTTTTTAACATTTCATCTATACATTTAACAAGCTGAAGAAGGGGGAAATAAATATTATGTTAGTGACTGTGTCATGGAATGAGGCTTTGCTTTTCATTAAAAAAATAAAGGGAAAACAACCATCACCATTTTATGGCTATCATAATTTGCTTCACATATATTTTTTCAATACTAAGGTGTACTAAGATATTTAACTGGTAAATAAAAAACCTATATACTTGTAAAGAGATCTTCAAATCTCCTGGACAAAGACTTGAAGATTGTGGGTTTGTGTTAATTGTCTTGTAATACTTACATGAGTCAATATTAAAAATATAGATACATATATATAGAAACATACAATTATGTCTTTATCTATGCATCACTTCCATATAGCAAAAATGTACTAAAAATATTGATCTCAAACATTATTTTGCATTGCTCTGTTACTTGTTTTATTGATATTAACAATATTTGCTTCCACATAAAGTCTATTTTGCTGATTTTATTACCACATGATGCAAACAGAAATCACAAACCAAGACACAAATTTGGGTTCAGACATCAGTCCTAAATTCCCCCCCTACAGAGCAGTTTAGACTTCATGCTTAAAGAACTAGAAAGATAAAAGCTTAATTGATGCATTTTTTTTTTTATTTTAATATATGGAATGCATTCACCAAGCTGGAGGCGGGAGTAAAACATCTTTTATGTGATAGCATATAATTTGATCTCTTAAATATGAGATATCAATACCATTAATGTGTAAATAAATAAATAAATCAAGAGGAAGTAAAAATCTGACATGCATCGTATCTAGGGGCCTTGGTTTTATTTTGAACCTATAAACCTCGGGTGAGGATCAAGACTTTTCTACGGAGGATTTTACCCTGTGGATGTTTATTTTTCTGCAATGTAATTTGATGCTGCTGTTGGTTTTGGCATCAATACATTAAAAGTTAAATTTATGTCAGCTCAAACAGATCAACTATCAGATGTTGCTATTAACTTTGACATCAAAATCATTAAGAAATTGCCATCATGTAAATTAATTATCAGAATTGTATTGGCATGAATGCATAATGATATTACTCATGGAAATAATTAAAGAAAATGCACAGTGAAAAATGCATTAGAATAATGGCACAAAATGCCATTATTCTGGCTTCTTGACAGCTAAATGCTATTAGTTTTCAGCACAGTGAACTTTAAGGTTAACTGAAAGAGTCAGAGAAGTCCACTGCAGAGCTCAAGCTGCTCTTATTTGTGCCTTTATTTATTCAGTATATGAGACTGAATAAATAAGAGTGAAAAATAACTTATTTTAAACTTGTCAAATAAAGCTTTTTTTATCATTCTAGGAGAGATTACAACAAAACAAACAAACAAACAAAAGAACCTAAATCAAAACAAACACAAAGCAGCAGAATTACTTATAGCACTGTTGTCCAAATATATATGTTTTGTTGCTGCCAATGTCAGGTCTCAAGGGAGGACCTGAGGCACAGCAAAGCTGTTAAAATTTTAGGATTTTTCAGAGCACAGAGGAGTAATAATTAACACAAAACTATTTAGGCTATCACCTTCCACCCCTTACTCAAAATGTCACTATTACTGATCAGTGCTCAGGGAAAGAAAGTTCTGATTTGGGGCATATGTATGTTCTCTTAATTTAATGTGTAGTGGACTGAGTAGTTGGGTTTTGGGACTTTTTTTATCAACAGTAAAATACTGTCCACTCTAATAGAATAAACTAACAAATCAGTGATGCATGCCAGCTTACTCATCAGCAGGCCACATTTTTTTGAAATGTCTCTCTCCATTCCCTCTCAGGTCAATGGAAAAGTTCTTTCTCTCTCAGCCATGGTTTTGTACTTGATCCAGCAATTATATTATAGAAATAATGAAAAAAAGGCAGTAATTTCTGGGCTTCTTGCCTTCCATCTTTATTAGACTAAGCACACCCCACTACCCCCCAACACAGAAATTCACAGTCTAAAAATAAAATTCAGTGTTTTAAGCAAGTAAAGTGTGGAGGAAAGAAGCCTTATTTACCCTGCTATAGACAGTCAATCCTAATGACACCAGGAAAAAAGGACTATTTCCAGAATAAAAGTGGAGAGCTAGGAAACAGGACATCTCTGAGCTGTTTATGGCCCTATCCTTGATCTTCTACATAACTTCAGGCATGAAGTCATATTAAATGACTTGCCTTAATTTCTTCTCTGTTGCCAAAGTGCTAACACAAAGAGAGAACACAAAAAGATGTGGAAAAGAATCCACAGTTAAAATGCCAAAACCCACTCCATAAATAAAAATTAGTCAAGCTACCTAACTGTGCACAAACAAAAAAACCTTACAAAATGTCTCTGAAAATTTGCAGAAGAGTCATTTGTGATCTAATGTACAAAGTCTTCAGCTGGATCTGCCAGCTCAGACTCCTGCATGTCTGAGGAGTCACTTGTAAATCTCTGTTTGGAGCCTCATTGTCACTGCACTCTCTGGTCTTGACATAATGAATCTCAGCTCAGAAACAGGACACAACAGGCAGGCAATCTACATGTTACTGATACCAAAGACTTGGGTGTTGCCTAGATGTCCTGGCAGTTCAGAGCTTATTTTCTCTGGTTTGCTTTGGGGGGATTGGGAGAGACACAGATCAAAATGTCTTAGGGTGGCCAAAGTTTCTGGGAGAAATTTGCATCATAATTAATATGAGGAAAATGGCAAAAGTAATTTTGAAATAATACTTGAGAGCTATTTATGGATATCTGTAAACTTTATAAGTTACCTTGGGGACAGCTAGCTTTTCAGGTATTCTTTGACTTTTTATATTGAAATACAGACATTTTACTTGAAACAGTTTGTTTAATGATGCCCTGAGCCTTTTAATTCTGTTTAACAATCTCAGCTTTGCTTCTTATCCATCAATAGATAGGTCAAACTTGCACCCATAATTTAAAGTTATGTTAGTAAGATCTATGACATGTCTTGCAACTTTTTATTGATAATATGTAATGTATTATAAGTATCATGAGCTTGCAGAGCTGCTGTCACTCAGGGATTTTGTGTATGAGGTATTACATCTCCAAAGCACGCTGCTGCTGTGAAAAAAGGACTTTAAATAAATAGGCTGGCACAATTCTGCCTTCAAAGGGACAGTCTATAAATTCACAAACAAGATTTATTGTGTAATTCAAGCCTGAATCAACACAGGACTTACACTGTGTAACTAAGAAGGGAAACACCATGTGGTAGGGTGTTTATAGTGGGGGCAATGTTGTAGTGCAGAGGTTGTTTTTCAGGCACATCTTTTCTAATTACATTGATTGACACCTCCCACTTACAGTCACATACCCAGACTGAGATTAACTGCAGTAATTGCTACACGATAAATTTATTTAAGGAAAATATTGAGGGTTTATTTAGTGTTTTTTAATGTAATTTAGCAGCTGGGGAAAAAAAAAGATGGCAACAACACCATCATGTGACCTCATTAATTCTCCATGCAACATGTCAAAGCAGCTTCTGCACTACGTCTGTGAGGCCTTGGAGGTACAGTAGCTGCATCTGGATTAGAATGAACATCTGTAAATGTGCTAGCTTACTTATAGTTTATAGCCACATTTACTTGTGTGAGTTTACTATGTCCTACAGATGATATTTTTCACTCCCCTGCTGTTTGTTGATGGCATAAAACCTTCCTGGGAAAGGGCAGACGGTACATTACTTAGGGAGCAATAAAACCCTGCAGAGACAGTCTTTGTGACATAATCTGAACATGTAATTCACTCAAGGACTTGGTTCTTCTCCACTCAAAATTTAGCAATGCAATCTACTAAGAATCAGCTTGCTTTGCTCCTATATATTAAAAATACAGTTAATATATTTTGTACTTTATATTTTATATATAAAAATATATAGTAAAAAATAGTTAAAATTACAAATAATACAGTATACATTTATCCAGTTTATTCCAGTTTTACAGGGGTTAGGACCTGCAAAAATACAATGCCCTCCAAAGAATTAATTCATGTCTGTGTTATGGCACCAGTATTTGTTGATGTTATATGATCAACAGGAGTCCTGGCTCATGTCACCCACTCTCAGAGACGTCCCTGACTTTCAGAGGTCACGATCATGTTACGTCTCATCTTCTCCCATATGAGTGAAGGAAACGTGTTCTCTCCAGCTCCTTTGATCTCTGCCTGCAGAGCTGTTGTTTGACAAGTAAGGGTGCATTAAGAATGTGATCTGCTAACCACACATACAGCAAAATCAAATGCTACACGCTGCAAGCTGGAGTTGTAATTCATCATTCCTCTTAAGACCAGAACAGAAACGCACAGCCTAATGTTTAGGCAGGTGGAAGAAAAAGACACAGAGTGTATCTGACCTTCAGGAATACTTCCTGCAGTTTTAGCTGGGTTAACTGGAAGATTTCTGACCTGGGCTGGTTTGGAGAGCAAAGCTGCAGTTGCTTTCCTAAGAGGAAATATTACAAATTATCATTTGCTACTAACTGAAAAGAAGGGATTATGGACAAGTGTTTGGAGTAGCCCCTTAAGGACTGCAGCTCCTAGGTCCTGCTGCCTGCTCTGTGTCTGAAGTCCTTGAGCAAATCATTTTAACCCTTCTGCACCTGAGACTACAAACCTGCAAAGCAGTCGCTCCCACAGGAGTGCTGAGTCTAAATACATATTTTTAAAGAGCTTTTTGATTTGCAGGCACAGCTCACTCTGAAACAGAAGATATCTTCTGGACAGGCTTGTATGCTGTGAGATAGGAAGGAAAAGAGCTAAAAAACTGAGCAGCCAGCAAAGTCAATAGTGTCTGTAGTGCTGGGACTCCTACAATTGGTTTGTTCTTTCAATTAACCTCTCCAAACACACAAAAGGTGTCTCACATCCTCACTGCTCTTTCTGTGCTCGTGTTGTCCCAATGTGACCAGTGATCTCAAATGAGAGCCTGACTACCTCAAGGTGACACAGACAGCCCCACAGTGAGAGCCTAACATCACCTTAGCATGTTTTGTGTGAAAAAGGGATGGAAGCAGCCTGTGGGCTCTTAGAAGATACTGCTGGGACCTCATGCTGCTTTCTTTACTATGATATTTTTCTATCCAAACCTACTTTTTCTTCTCAGTTCATATTGCGTGAGTGCTACCCTATTCAAGCAGATTTTGAAGAAGTATACTTGAAGTGCTGAGCTTGGCTGTGCTGCAGAGCAAGTGAGCCAAAGCCCTCTAGCCCCTCTCATTTCCCCCTCACACCACAGCATGAAAGTGGGTTAGCAGGCCTCCTAAAACGGTGGCTTCATCCATCTCACAGCTCCTCTCACCTAAGCCACTGTGCTTGCTTAGTCCTTCACCTCAGTCCTCCTCAGCCTGATTTCAACGCAGGAGCAACATATGCCATGTGAATCCAGGAGGGCCTGGCTGCCTGGCCATGCTGAAGAGATGGGATGGTATGGAATGGACAAAAGCAGGGTACCCAGGCAACAAAGGTCACCTCATTTTAGACAGAAGGATTCTGATTTACACAACCAGAGACAAAAGCATAATCAAGCCTGTTCTGATTAATTGTGGTAAAATGGCAAGGAGCTATCAGTGCAGCAGCCAGGAAAGCTTAAAACTAAATAAAACCTGCAGGAGGGGAAGAGAAGATGAGCCTTCAAAAACACTTTTCTGAAGTGAAACAGGAATTTAGGGAAGGTTTTCTCTTCTCGCTCTTCTCTCCACTCTCCCAGTCTGTGCAGTGAAATGGGAGTTCCTGCCTTCCCTCTCAGATAGAGGTGCCACTCACATCCTTGGGAGGAACAGCTGGGACCATCCTGCTATCACCTCCCTGCGCTTCCTCACCACTTTAAAATTAGCATGGCTGTGATCAGGCAGCAGCAGCAGAAATGCTCACCCACTGCTTGCCGCTGCGTTCAGAGCTGATCTCTAAAGCATCACCTGCCTCCAGGAGCTGGGGAGTTTGCAACACCCCGTGTCTCCAGCAGCTCAGGGCTGGGACTTACTGTGTGAGCAGAAGGCTTTCACCCACCAGAGAGCTCCTGCTGCTGCTGGCACCGCCTCACGTCTGCCAGGGCTGGCTCCACACTCGGCGTGGAGCAGCCAGGGAGGCAGAAGTGACTCTACAGTCATAAATAGCAGAGACGGTCTGAGCTGAGGAAGATGATTCAATGAGATATTTTGGATGTGTTTTCACAAAGGCAGCAAGACTATCTAGAGAAGTTATTTTTAGTGGGTTGAGTCCCATGATATTCATTAGTAGGCACACACACTGCCAGTGCAGGAAACATGTAGAGTAAAACCGCCCTGAGGTGCATCCAGACTAGGTGGTAAGTGCGAGGCAAAGAGCTTCCTTTAAATTCTGAGCTCCGGAAACATCACGAAGCAGATTTCACAAAGAGACCTCAGCAACACAAGTCCATTCAGTCCATCCTGGCTCATCCTGATAAATGCTTCGTTTCTGGTTTAACAGCAAATTGAAATTGATTAAGCCAGCATCGATATTGTCCTACAAGGTACAAAGGAGCTAAACTCATTTGGGATAAATCCCAAGAAAGAGCAACACTCATGCACGCAAACACATACACCATTTAAAACAGATTCATCTGGGATGCATTAAACCTGAAAAACATTCATTAGGACTGGAAAAGGAAACACTATTAATCAGCTCTAGGCTTCTTCTTACTCAGTGGAAGAAAACTTCAGTCAGATAATTTTTTAAACACACATAGACATTTAAAATTCTCATTGGAAGAATTAGCCAGCTAACTTGCCATAAATATGAGGAGGTGGGAAAAGAAGCAAATGAAAGGGGTTGGGGGCCAGATTATTTTTATTTTTTAATTTGCATTCAACAGGAGAAAGATTTATGCATGAGATGCAAATTGCTATGCGTTATTTACACATCTGAAGAAAAACAAATCTTGAATGTAAATGCTTAGAGGGCATATTTTTAAATATGAAAGTGGTAACATTATTATAATGTTTATAACTCCCACACTGTTTAAAGGAGATTAAATTGGGGAAAAATGAGCCCTTTTATTTAAATTATAGAGCCCTCACTAAATATTAGGGCAGAAATCAAATACAAACATCTGTGTGTTTCCATTCTTGAGAGTCTTTTAGAGCAGTTTGTTCACCTTGCAGTTGGTCCAATCCAGATTATCCCAGTGGGTTAGCAACTGGAGAGGCCAACAGCCAACTACAGTATTGCTGTTTCCATCATGAAATACTATGCATGTCTTTGGACAATTAAGAAACAGAAGTATCATTTAAAAACAAGTCCAGTCCATATGCAGTCCAGATTGGGTAGTAGGATATATACGACCTGTAGCTGAATACTCCTTAGAATGAGGTGAATAGCACTGAAGTCTGCAATGGATGGACAAACAAAGTTAAAAATCAGGAAGAAAACAACAAGAATGAGAAAAAGATGAGATAGGAGCAAGTGGTGGCACCTAGAAGACACAGCATTGCTTAGCTGATCCATATCACCGTACTCTGCATTTCCCAGTTCTCTTTGGAAAATTTAAAGGTCTTCTATTGTACCAGCACTGCTCAGTCTTTCATGTACTCATTTCTGGAGGCAGAAAGTTATTATGTATGTTTTTAGCAAGAGAAAATCAAGGTAATACGACCTGAGTTATCAAATCCATGTGTGCTTAACTTGTGTCAGCTTCTAAAACCTTTGATTGTCTGCACCGCAGACTCATTAAAAAGCAAAAAGATTTGTGAGCCTTCATGTCCTTGCCACTTTTGAAAAAGTGACTCGCAATGCTGCCAGTCTGAGGGGCTCAAAAGTTGTGAGACTAGACTGCATAAGCTGAAAAATAACTATGGAATTAGCACTTTAGCTTGCTTTTTGACTTTGTGAGAGCTGGATGGAGGTTGTACTTTTCCTTCAGCTGCCCTGTGTGAGTCACCTTTCCTTCATCAGAGCACATCTCACCAGAGGCATGCTAGCGTAAGACCTGAGTACACTGGAACAGGAGTCCTTGCTAACACAGAGCTGCCCACAGCAGTCTGTGTATACTCTCAGGTATCTCTGCCCACCACAGAAAGAAATCAGTGCAAGTCTAGACTGCGTCCTGCAAGAGAAGGAGCCTTGCAAGCACACGTCTTGCAAACTGAACCAAAACTTCCATACAGAACACCAAACATTTAGAAGAGGGCTTGGAACAGGAATGGGGGACATTCCCTATCCTATTTCCTATTAAATCAGGCAAAGGAATTACTAGTGTGATAAAGAGTGGTCAAAATGAAAGGAAACCAAATCATTAGTCATGACCACTCACTTTCTGAATGTCAGTGCATAAACACATTAAAACCAAGTGAGAAAGCACCCACATTTGCAGCCAAAGATGTGGAGGAGGGTTTTGTGGTTGTGGTTTTTATGGCTATCCACATGGCTAATTCACATCATGTTTTTGTTGATCTTTTAATATTTATGTCCAGATGCCACTATAAGCTTCCACATGTTTTTGCACAGACTTCAAAAATGGTTTCATAGCAATTACTGAAAGAAAGTCTGAGGCATTTTCAAAGGCATGAGAACAAAAAAAAGACAAAAGTTGCTTTTGTTGCTAAAAGATTTAATTTTTCTCTTTTTCTTTTCTAATTTTTATTTTATTATTGCTATTATCTCTTATTGTTATTTTTATTATTTCTTTATAGACCATTTTTTAACCTACTAATCAAGAGCAGAACCCAATCCATCTACTCTGACTGTCCTGTTTAGATGCTGACCCTGAAAATTTTAGGTTTCTGTTGTTAGATGACTGCTACATTTTCTAGCAAGAAAATTAATTATTTCTGCAAATAATTAAATATCTTCATAGGAGAGGATGATCTATCCATATAACTTAATCATCAATTCAGTCTTCACTCTACTCCTGAGGCTTAAGCCACAAATATTCGTCTGCAAAAGAGAAAAGACTGAAGGAGCAGCAGCTAGTGTGTGCCTGATGGCCTTTTGGGTTCAGTCCTGAAGCAGTGGGCTCTGCCTTCCCACCTGGCATCAGAGCATGGTCCTTCAGGAAGCGTCACAGGTACCCCTGGGGAAGGAGGTGGAAGTGAGCTGCCTGTCCATCACTGTTTTCACTGCCCCACAGCTCTGGCTCACAGGAAGACCTTGTTGCCCCAGAGCATCTGCCTCCAAGAGTAGATATGCAACTATAATGGAGCCATCATAGTGCAGTCAGGATAATTAGGAAGTTATCTAACACTTGTAAATGTCTGCAGGGTAAGGACCCCTAGGAAGTCAATGCTGGACCACAGACAGGGATTCTAGATGAGATGCAGACTCTGTGGGTGGTACTTTAGTGGGCTTCAACTCTTCAAGTTATGTGTTATGGCAACTATAAAGCAACCTCATGCTTCCCTGTGTTTCTGTATTGTGTTAGGTAAAAAACCCCAAACACCTGAAAGAAAATGTAATCCCAGTGCCAAGTGTGGAGGAAAAGAAACAAAACCTACCTTAGTGCTGGTAATTACAACATGTGCTAGAACAACAGAATGAAAAAAGACCTGTTTTCCTCTAGAGTGAGAAGATATCACAGGAGGTCATTTGTTTAGCATTGATGCTCAAAGTGCCAGTCCAGCTGCCAAGTTCAGTGGCTTCTGTGAGAGAAAACAGGCGGTCTTGTTCTTTATGTGCTCAGTGTTCACTGCAGTACATATTTTGGTCCCAAGAACAGTCAATGAAAGTTTTGCCAGTGAGTTCAATGGGGCAAAGATTTTTCCTTTGGCCAGCAGCAGCAACAGCTTCAGCCAACCACCCTGGGCTTTTGAGCTGGTGTGTCCCTGGATTTGTCCACAAAGCTCCACAGAGACAGAGGTGGGTGGCAAACACATCTGCATGAGTTATATTTGTATTTAGTCAGCTACAAGTGAAATTACACTGTAATGTACTTAGGGAAGGATTTTTCACTGAGAAACAATATTAAAGTGCGAGAGTGTTTGTCAATATTTTCTGTTAATTGACTAAGGATTGGAAGCATACATCTACAGCAGTGTGAAGATAACCAACCACTCTAAACTGGCTTAGATAGCAGAAGAAATACATCTGCAGCAGCATTATTTCAAACTTACACTCAGAACTAGCTCAGGCATCTCCCTCAGCTACCTTGTAACCTGCAGTATATTGTAATGCTATGACTTGGTGAGAAATTTCAGAGAGCAAACAGCTGGGAAACCATAAGATAAATTTAAAGTTATTTTTCAGAAAAATATATCAGAACTTGCTATAGAAATTATCTCCTATGCATATCTTTCCTAGTCTCAGCTCACCTCTTTAGCTCAAAAATTATGATAAAAAGAAAAAGGATTAATCTGATTAGCATCAGGAAATCCATGCAGACATTATTCAGCACTGAATAATGAATCAAATATCTTCTTAAGTCCATAAAACACAAAGACCTCTAAATGCAGTCTGTGACCTTTAAAAAGCAAAACAAAACTAAACCACATCTGAGAACTGTGGGTCAGGTGTTCAGCTGTTGAGAAAAACTGTGGTTTCCCTGAGTCCAGCAAAGCAAAGTTCCCACACATCAACCACAAAAAGCTGTAATGAGTTGCACCAGTAATAATATTCACTGAAATAAAGGGAGCTCCTCACAAGCTTTCCTGGAACTGGTGATTCTCAGGAAATTCAGGTGTCTTACCTAAATGATCTACCCCCAAAATTTATGGACTTCATCTTAAAAACACAGCCAGCCTTGGAAGCTGCACTCACTGTAGCTATTGCCAACACTGACTGAAACTACATTTTATGATTCTCAACAGCAGAACCACCTAATCACCTTTTGTTGTTTGGCATTTGCTAATGATTTGTTCAGAGTGAAGAGAACATTTTTTTCCCATAGCACTGGCTTGAAACATTTTTGTCTCTGTTTATCAAAATTATTTTTTTATCTTCCCTTGTAACATCAGGCTTTGATCACTGTCAGGGACTGATTAATGAGCAAGATGGACATGAGATGTCCTCTGGGAAGGCAATTCTTATGATTCATTTACAGTGGTGACATCTGTTTGCATCCTACGTTAAGGGCCCATTTCATCATACAGTAGTGGCTAAGAGGCATGTCCCTGGAAATCTGTATTTGTCATATGAGAAGCAAGACAAAACTTTACCTAGTCAGACTGCCAAGGGAAGTGATAGAGTTTAATTGTGAACAGAGTGGTACAGCTGGGTTGACAGTTGGACTAGAAGATCTTAAAGGTCTTTTCAAACTTTGACAAATCTATGGTTCTATTTATGACTACTCTGTCTGCTTAGGTCTTGCCCAGTGCTCCCAAGTTATCATGGTAAGCAGTTTGAGCAAGGCTCAAAAGGAAGGCCATATGCACATGCTGAAAGTGTAAAAACTCATGTGAGTGGTTCTTTTAGTAAAGTTTCTTTGTTTTATAGTGTTTCTGATAACAAACTGTGTTTAGCGATGAAAAAAGTTTCACTATAACATCAGTTACCACAGCATTAAAATTACTAAAGCTCCTTTAAATAAAGGACACCAAGGAGGTGTGGGCTCATCTGTAGCTGTGCACCAAAATTATCCCAGTTCTTCCCCCACTTTGCCACTTCTAGTCAGGCAGGAGGTCATAAAAGAGGCCAAGGCATACATGGTCTGGGAGGATAAAGCTGCCTGGAGAGTCATATGAAGAAGGGAACCAAATCTCTAGGCTGCAGTTGATAGTCATGTCTCTCTCTTTTAATCAGGAGTCTGTTCTGGCTGTATCACAGCATCAGGGACTTTATTCTGTGCCATGACCCCCAGTAGTCTTTCACCCATGTAAAGCCCTGGCATCACAGCTCCGGAGAGGGACCACAGCAGGGTCCTGTGTACACACTGGAGGTGTAGCCCAGGGTATGGCAGGTCGAGGGAGAAAGGACTGCAGCCCTCTGTTGCAGCCCTGAATGGTTTATCTCATATTTTCTTACAGGTCCAAAAAGGCATTTTAAAACTTTCAAACAGAGAGAGAAAATAAAAAAGTAATAAAAAATAACTCTAATTGCAAATAGTGGCATAAAACCTGTGCTGTTCAGTCAGCCTTTTTCTACCAGGTAGCAGCTTAACTGGCTGTTTTTAAAAACTATTGCCTTTCCTTGTTAGATTCAATATCTGTCACATGATTAATGTGCTGGTGTCTTATTAACTGCTGTGTTGGAGGAGCTTCTGTACTCACCACCACCCCCCTTCTCTCACCCCTTTTGTAAAATCCTCAGTGCAATCCAGCTGCTCTGACCGGAGGGTACTGCACCTTCCGACAAAACATCATAAAGAGCAAAGAATTACCATTTCCGAGTAATCCATCCCATAAATCAACCCGCACATTTTGTTCTGAGGATGGTGAGGGACTCTGAGTTCTCCCTGTATTCACATTCACATGGCAGTCTGTCTTCAGAAAGAAGAATAGGAAAAGGAAGGGGTGGGGGAGAAATCAGAAATGGCTAAATCATTCCAGCATCTGATTGATCCTATCTAGACCTCCCTGGCTGCAGCAATAATTTGAGACGGTTGAAAATTGCCACCTTATCTGATTGGTGGTCTTACCAGCTGCTATTTTATCAGGGCCCAGCTGGATGAGGAAAGCAGGACGTGGCACGACCTTGGTATCTCAGCGCCTGACCTCAATATCTAATCAGTTGGATGTCTCGCTGAGGCTGCCTTGGGATGCTGTGCATGTCCCCTCTGGCACCAATTCGCTTAAAAGACGTTTGCTTCACACTGGTGTTAGCCCCCAGCACACACACACAGAGCACATCCCAGCACATCACTGCCCTACTCTATGATGCTGCAGCACCTGAGGTTTAAGATGCTGTTCTGTAAAGCTTTGGCAGCCTTCCGCCCAAAAAAGCTTGGCTTGCAGGACTGCACACAGTCAGCAACGAATCAGAATCCTGCTAGCACGGCAGCCAAGGCACAGCAAACCCTCCACACTCATTTCATTGGCTTTCTGTGAGCTGTACAGGAACATCCATCAGCACTGGGAATGTTACCAGTAGAGTGGCACACCACACACACTGCCACATCCACTGTAACAGGGGGAAACTTAGTCTTGCTTCTGACTGGAAGGTGAAGGGAAAGGTTTCTACCCTAGCTCTAATAGCCATTAGCTGCATACCTGGGGAAAGCATTCCACCTCTCGGTGTTCAGACAAAGACAGAATTTCACTTGTAAGAAATCCATCAAGGCAAGGTTATAGGGTCTGTTTGCCCCAGGGCTTCCCCTCAGTGCTGAAGAGGAGAAATTCCCCTTCCATTCCGTTGGTGGGACAGGGTGTCTGCACAGTACCTGTGATCCTCTACCCAAAGGAACAGTAAGTGCAACCATATCCAGACCTTCACCATCTCTTCTCTTCCTTTTCTCCTTTACTTTTCTCCTTGCTGTGGCTGCAGGAGAGTCTCCACCCTGACAAGATCCTGCAGGAAGATATATCCTTTGGGGCAGGTCCCTGGGACACAGTCACCTCCTGTCCTGGCTTCTTGATCTTCCACAGTGGTGGATTCTGCTTGAGGAATTGCCTCTCAAAACAGCAGCCATTGCTCTCTGCTGCCCTGTTCAACAGGCATGGTATGAACAGCATGTTGGGGGAAAAAATCTGGGCTTGACCCACCTGAGGTATCATAGACCAACAAGGGAAAAGGTTGCAAAACGTGAAACCTGGAGCACAGAGTAATTAACCATCCAAGGAAGATCACAGTGCTCTAGCATGGAATTTCTAAAAAGGAAGATTTAAAGTTTCTCCTTCAATTTATGGCTTTTAATTCTTTTATATGTGTACATTTATTAAACAAATTTTTTAAAAGGCTAAAAATAAGATCAAAGATTTTGATTCTCCTAAGCCTTTAGTATGACCTTAATTTATTTTCTTTTTCCTGGAAATTACTATGGGTTTCTTTGTTCCTGTTCCATTTAACAGGATTTAATGTAGAATTTATCATAAAACAGCGACTTCCTTCCCAATTAGCTCCATCCATCACCTCTGCTAGCAGGAGTCTTGGACATGCTCTTTTCACACCAGTACCATGCACAGACCCTGGTGTTTCTGCACACAGGAAGTACAGGGCAAAGATATCTGTTTTATACCAAAAGAAGTCTCTCATAAGGTCTTGCTCTGGGGGTAAATATTCCTGTGCAGTGAATAGGGATTATAGCAGGGGAATCCATGGGGATTATAGCAGGGAAGTCCATCAGGCAAAATAATGGAACAGTGTATTCTTCGGCCACATCATGGTTTGCTGTTGCTGTTCCAAAGTGCCAGAACATTGAAATCCATTATGTCCGTAGCAACCTTGGAATTTAAAGTTCAGAGACCTATGTAAGTCTTTGCAGGAGGTACAAAGTATGTTTTTAATAATGCTGTAATTTTCTCCCTTGTCAGAGGAAGAAGAAAGAAGAAGAAGATGAAGAAGAAGACGAAGAAGAAGACCAAGTAGAAGACAAAGAAGAAGATGAAGAAGAAGATGATGATGATGATAAGAACTTTGTATATATTTTTGTTCCATGTGGGCTTTAGTTACACTGTAGCAGAGCAGAGTCATAGGGCTTGCCATCTCCTAAAGCCAGATTTAAATACCTTTAAGGTAGAGCAGTTGCAAAATAACCATTACTTTATTTTGACAAATGAAGAATATTTAGTGTGTTTGGAGTCTGACTGTTTACTAAAAAAAGCAGAGAGTGACAATACTTGTGTCTGGCAATAGCAACCTTATCAAGCAGGGCTGCCCTGTCCCCCGACTGCACACAGACCACAACCCTGGACAGCATTCCGGTGCTCATGAGGACACTGCAGCAAATTCCAGTCCAAATAAAGCTACAGAACAGATAAGCAATTTCACCTCAACACACACAGATGCATATGCACAAAAACGTCCCCATATCAGGACCTAGATAATAAACACGAGGATGCAGCCAAGTGCATCTTGATTGACAATACATAACAGATTGCCTTAGTTTATTCTTCAGGAGAAGCAAAACATACAATTAAATAAAACTTGTTATTAAAAGCAACCTCCCCCCCCCCCCCCCCCCCCCTGAAAATAGATGTCAAACTCTGACTAGATAAATGTGGTATTTCAGGTGGAAAATTGAATGGACTTAACAGGAGTAATATGAACAGTTGGTCCTGGAAGAGCTTATAGACTGTAAATATTGCTCACTGCTGATGCTAACACAATGATGAATGTATCAAAATATTAGTTTCAAAAGACTGCTGGAATAGATTTGCAATGTTGTGGAAAGCGTGAAGGGAGGTAGCTGTCCTTCCCGTGGCTTTATATTAATCTGGGTATTGGCTGATAGCAGGGGCCATGAGCACTATAATTAGATTTTGGAAATGTATATAGGGAGGAGGAAATGGAATAATTAAGGTAAGCTATCAGATGCCTGTCCTCATCCTTTTTAAACAAGCCAGAAATATACCCTGCACTCATTCAGCATGCAACCTTCAAGGGGAAAGGTGTCAGACACTGTAATTGGTAGAACTTGAATGCTGCTGTACTGGTGTCCCTTTTTTAAGGAAACCTATTTTCCACACCAAAATTGATCCGGCAAGGTTGTTATCTCATAATGCACACCTAGAGAGGTACTATGAGGTCTGAGGGTAGGAAATAGCAGGACACTTCACATCCACTGTGCTGCACCCTCTCTGGGAGAGCTCACTGCCGAGGCAACAGGCTGAGTGGTGAAATTAGGGATAGGTATAGGTATAGGTATAGGTATAGGTATAGGTATAGGTATAGGTATAGGTATAGGTATAGGTATAGGTATAGGTATNATAGGTATAGGTATAGGTATAGGTATAGGTATAGGTATAGGTATAGGTATAGGTATAGGTATAGGTATAGGTATAGGTATGTGGAGAATTTGGGATTTCCTTAAGAACTCTTGGGTGAGGCATAAAAAGTGCTAATGGATCTGACTGGGTCTGACAGATGAACCAGGTGAGCATTTCCTTCCCCTTCAGGTGTGCTGGTATGTGAGAAAGCACCTAAAGGGCACACTGGTTTTTATTTAATTATCCTGCCTCCTTAAACAACAGTGAACAGCCAGGGAATCTCAACAAACACAAAAGGAAAAAAAAAAAAAAAAAGAATAATTTTGGTGTGGAAAATTATTTGACATTATTCTTAAATATTTAAAGGACACTGCCTGCTGGTTTGGAAATCCAGTGAATAATTTAATACTGTTTGACAGAATCTCTTTGGGTCAATTATTCAGTAAGTGGATTAATATATTCTGACTAAAATAAAGCACATTGCATTTTGGCGGGCATATCTCATTACATCACATATTCCATGTCACATTGCATTGCAGAGGATGCCAGCATAATAAAATGGGGAAACTTGAATTAGGCAATGCAATCAGAATAATTCCCAAATATTTTTCTAAATCTTTCTTCTCCTGACTGTTTCTTTACCTGATCTGTCTATATTTCTCTGTTGAAAAAGGAAAATAATCACAGCAAGAGATCTGATCAACTTATTTAAAAAAAAATCTTGTTGGAAACTGCCAGCAACTCTTGACCTCATTATAACCCTAAGCATCGTATCTGTACCAAACACTTTAATTTTAGAATAGCATCTTTAAAGCCCCGGGGGGAGAGAGAGAGCATCTCTTGATGCTTGACAGCAATTCTCTAACACTGACATGGTCCAAAACAGATATTCTTATCAAATCGTTCTGAGGAAAGCAGCTGTAATATAGGATCTCAAGGGCAGTGGGGATACAATACAGGTTAAAAAAAGAAAGACCCTTGGGATTCTGAGAGATATGTAGAAGGCTTCAGAGGCATCAGCTGTCTCACACCAGGGAGGGTTTTAGAGATAAAATTGGAATGGAGGGTTCTGCTTATGTTTCAAATCACCAACAGGCATACCTCCCTCTCCTATACTTCCACTTCTCATTCTTCCCCAAAATGCTCTGAAGAAACAGGTGGGACTGTATTTCCAAAATCCTATAGCACTAGGTGTGGATGACATTTATTTTAGTAAAGTTACAATTTTTATTTTGTAGGGAATTCTCAGATTCTTCAATATTCCTTCAAGTAGAATGAGGATAAAAAAATCTAAAATTTCATACCTTTACTGTGAAACAGAATATTCCAAAAGCAATTCTACGGCTATGCATTTTTCATAATTGTAGTATGAATATTGCAACATGGTGTAAAACCCAAAACAGTGCTGTAGAGGAGAAATACTCAACTTTGTGGGAGTAATCTGAGTATAACAAGATATTTACTTCAATAAAGTGAGATATTTCTGAAAAAGGCTTCCATTTCCTACAGTCAGCGTGTTCTGACCAAATCCCTTTACCAGCTCAAAATTGTAAAGACAGATATGCAAATACTCATATCTGAAGGTTTGAGTAAAATCATAAGAATCATTACAAAAATAAAAGGTACCTGCTCCTCTGCTCTCACAGCTGCATTCAGCAAAATCTGCTACTTAGTAAGGCTAGGATTGCACTTGGCCTTACCCCACAGCAGCTTTGCCAGAGCAAAGGCACATCTAGGAAAAAAAAAGATGAGTTTTCTTCTAAACATTTCCTTAGGGTGACTCAACAGGAATTTTTCTTACTGATGAATGGGAGCAGGGATGAGTTAAGGATAAAGCCCCAGAGAAGCTTGTAAGGTTAATTGTGAGGAGTCCCTGGCTGTTTAATGCAGACCAGCACGAAAACATCCCCATGTTTATGTGCATCTTTGTGCCAGACCATCTGAACAATCTCTTCTCCAGAGCTAAATGGGATCCTGTCTTCTTCAGGTCTCCAGCATGAAGCCAGAAGTCCTTCCTGCAGTGCCACTGCCCAAAGCTCCTAGGGCCACAAGTAAATCTGCCTTCTCACATTCTTCGGGATCATAAAAAAAAGAGGGTCAAAAATAATTCAAGAGAATAAAAGAAACTTAAACCAGCTTCAATGTCCAAACAAGCTGGATGGGAAAATGGCCAGGCTTTTAGATTAGCCCAATTTTCTTAGTCATTTCTTTGTGGTTTGTGCTAGGGAACAAAGTACAGCACAGTGATACTTCATGCTGGTCATTTTGAACATCCAAAATTGTTTTTCCCATTCAGCTAATTGGGAAATGGAGGCAAAGGGAAAGTCATCGATCTGAGAGCTTAGAGGTTAGTGTCACAAACATACACAGAGCTTGCAGCTTTAGCTGTTGGCAAGGTTCAAGGCTGGAGTGGCTGACATGAAGGCCTAGATCTGCACTGACAGATGGCAGTCCTTCCACAAACAAACCTCCACATTCCAGACACCCCCCAAGGAACTCTTTTGCAGCAAGGTGACTAGTAGCAGCACTGATGAAAAGGTACAGCCTGAGTTCTCCTTCAGATTATTCAGTAATAAACATTAATATTGAAAACCCCATAACCAGCTAAAAATGCATAACATCAAGGCCTCCTATCCTTGACTTTTATGCACATAACTTCACTCCGAGTCAGCCTCATTAAGCCTAGCTGAATAATTCGAATTCTCAAGTGTTTGGAGGCTTGAGAATTGAATAAACATAGCAGAAAGCTCACGCATCCTCCTTACATTTTTAAAATGTACTTCCAAAGAGATGTCGCAAGAAATATATTAAAGACAATAGTTCAATAGGCTGAGATGAGAAAACAAATGCTACCAGGAACCTTGCCTGATGTATGAGAAGTAGTAAAGTATAAGGAAATACAGTTGCACTAATTTCTAACTTTTCTAAATTCTATCATGTCACACTGAAAGGAGACAGAAATTTATTACACAGAGGGTTCAAATATTCATGCATATATCTAAACACACACACATACATAGATGTACTTGATATATACCATAGCTGTGTGGTCCCCCTGACTCATGGAAGGACAAGGGCTGGAACGGGCTGGGTAAGGGATGTGGGACTGGGGGCTGGGGGGGAGCCCAGGGGGCTTTTTCTGTGTCTGCAGAACTGATCAGGGGCATTTTAGGCAGGGCAGAGAGTACAAGAATGTCTAGCTGCAGCACAAGAAAGCCTGGAAAAGGATGGTCTGGGCTCTGCCCCAGTATGAATGCTCTAATATAGAAAGGAAATCGTTACCAAGAAATAAAAGAAGATATATGCAGAAATGGTTTCGGAGTTTTTGGAAACCTCACAGGTACTGGATTATTTTAGAAACACAGACACACTCCAACCATTTCACTCAGGCACAGAGACTTTCTGAGAAGACAGGAGAACCAGAGGGAGAGGGAAGGGTCAGAATCAAAAATGGAAGTGGTCAGGTTAGGTATCCAGATTGAGCTGCTTAAAATGCCAGCTATGGCTGATGGAGTTAGTTTTTAAAACACGCTTTTTAGGATTTATTACTACTGAAATCTTGTAAAGACACACAGATGAGGCCAATTTCAGTTTGAATTTCAGTGGTGCTGAGAAAGCCAGCAGTGGATACATCCAGCCTCTTGGATACCACAAGGAAATGGTTTCCCCAGAAATGTGTGCTTTAGACTCTCATCTTCCATTTCAGCTGCAGAACACCAGTTAGAAAGTGTTGCTGTCCTGACAAAGGGCATACCAGTTCCAGAGAAAATTAGTAAGTATCTGTTTTTTCTTTAGTATGCCTTATTTTTATTTTTTTTATCATGAAATTTTCCAGATAGAGAAGTGAGTATTTTCTATATAAGCTAATATCTTCTATATTCCTCATTTGGGAAACTGAGTGCTTTCTCAAAGAAGGGGTGGGTTTGAAGCACTCATTGAAGGGCTATTCATAAATAGAGATCTTGTTTCTGAACAAGAAATAAAAGATGAAACGGAGACCAAAACTATTTTGTGGATAAGGTTTAACACAGAGTGATCTGCTGAAATGAGGGGAGTCACTTCCGTTTTCCACTGATGCACGAGCAGAATTTGGGCTTCAGGCTTACTGAAAACAAAACAAATGCTACTCTATTTGAAAGTAGAGCTACACAGGAAAAACCCTTAGGAAGAAAAAAATTCCAATTAAAAAATATCTAGGAAAGATCAAAGAAATATTCATGGCTTAACTGACACCTGTAGCTCTCTCTCTAGTTACAAGGAAAGAAGGGTTACGTGAACAGGGGCATGCTCCCAGAGGGAGGAAATGTGGCATTTGACAGGTGCAAGACACCAATAAATTATGGGATATGTGGAACAGAAGGGGCCATCTATTTCACTGAGATCTGTCAAGGTTCAGTCTGAAGAAGATCAGAAAGAGATACTTAAGATAAAAGTTAAAGATGAAAATGCTTCTTTTCTTTTTTTTTAATTTTTCAGGAGGAGGATAAGAAGAGGGAGGATATCAGTCAGAAAACTGAGTTGGAATGTAAATCAAAATTTGCATTCCAGTGCTATAAAAGTATGGTGGGACATTCTGTCTTCATGTAAATCATGTAAATTAGTTCAGGGCTGAATTCTGCTCTTACAACCAGGAATGTCTATAATATAATATTGCACATGTTCTGAACACCGTGGGTTGTATAGTCTGCTGGAATTATCTAAAAAGACCAGCTCTTTTACTTGTGCTTAAATTTTGCCATCTCTTCCACAGAGGAGGAAGAAATAGCCATCAGCCAGTGAATGTATGAAAAACTGATAGCAACAGCAGCACAAGGCTTGAACCTGATGCACAAGTGCCCAACAACCAGTGTTGCTGAGCACAGCGTTCAGAGCCCTGGCCAGGCTGGAGGCTGCCCTCTGTTCACCCTTGCTCTTGGTTTGAATCTGGTTTCTACTTGTGTTTCTGCTGTTCAAGTGAAGCCTTGTGATGGTATAAGCAGAAATACTTCATTGTCTCTTTTGCCCTAGGCAAGTGTGGCTGAGTGCAAGTGTATTCCCATTAAGTCATGGGCATTAACTGTGTATTACAAGTAGAGAACTAGGAAACTGCTACACAGTCTCCAAATTGTTTTATTTCTTTCCTCCTATCCTCCCCTTAGTAGAAATGGATTAAAAGTGCAGACTCTGTTTTTTCCCTTCTAAAAAGGGGAGGAAATGGCAGCTTGAAGCTGAGAGCATGCCTTCCCCATAACATAAAGCAGCTCACTGCCCCTGATGTGAAAGGAGCTACACTAATTTACATCCACAAAGACTGTGGCTCTCTAGCATACTGAGTATCCCGTGCTAGTGCTGCACCAGGTATTCAGATGAGGTATACAACTGTCTAGTGCTGACAGTACTGTGGGGAACTGGACCTCAACAAATAAAATAGAAGCAGGCACAGAAATGCCTTGTCTTTCATTATGCATTTGTCATAGCGCAGACAAAACCAACATTCCCATCAATGTCAACAGGATCAGAATATGGTCCTCAGAGAATATTTCATATTGTTACATCCTTTCATGACTCAAACAAAATTTCCTTCCTGGGTAACAGCCCTGGTTTATGATAGGAAATAAGTGCTCTGTCACACCCTGATAATTAGTACATCACAGGCAGAATGTAAAACCAGGCAGTAAAATGGCATTAAGTTTCTGGCAGAACTTTGAGCCACATATAAGCTATAAACAGGAAGACACAGACAAGACGTAGTTGTACTCCTTCCTTTCAGAGAGGCTGGTAATAGAAAGGTCATCGCCTCAGGATAAAAGAGAATACTGAAAATGAGCTCAGGCTGCAAAGCAGTTACAATGCCATTGCCCTGCTTCATATTCACACAGAAAAAATCTCAGCACAAGTAGCTTTGGCTATGTGCCCTTCTTACATATAAGGAACTTCTTAAACACGCTGGGAACTGAAGGGATCACAGTGAGGTAACTATCAGTGACAATATGTGATGGAGATGGAGAAGGAAATTTGCTGTGAATTGCTGTAAAATGTGATGGGTTTTTAAGGATTTTTTAACAGACATTATCATTTCAGTGTCCTGAAAAGATAAATGCAATTTATTAAGCACTGTTCAGAGAAAGGGAAAGGAGGGAAAGGAGGATATACAGCAAGAACAACACCATGCAGGTAAAAATGAAGACCCTAGACAGCAGTGAAGAAATGGAGACCCTGGTTTCTACCCACGGCAGCAGAAAACATATTTCTCACACTCTACATCCATGAATCATTATCTAGAAAGAAAAGATGCAACTTTAAAAGAGCATATTAGAAAAACAATTTAAGGACTCCATACAGATTCATTAAACCAAACTGACACTCATATATTCAGGAGGAGAACATGCAGGTCTTTTCAAAGACTTTTAAAAAAAGTGCCATGGAAATTAATTACTTGGTAACAGGAGTTGCAACCCACTGCAAGCTGCTGATTTGAGTGCAGACCCCAAATGTGCAGAAGGCCAGGGAAAACCCAGATTAAATGGACGTGTGGTATCTATCCCTATCTGGGGAGCAGCTGTCCACACCCCAAAAGCAGTGGGTAAACCAAGAAACAACGGGGCACTGACTCCCCCCTGCCAAGGACTCTGCTGTGACCATTCACCCACACAGCAGCTGGAGGAAGGTTTGTTTGCCAACAGGGTCCAGGGGAAAGTTTACAGCAAAAGTGCAATGGGAGCAATGCACCAGACTGTACTTGGGCATACACAGCTTCAGTGCCACACTGCATTCCCCCAGTGGTAGCTCCAATCCACAAGTTATTGCTAATATTAACTTTCTAGCTGAATTTCCTAGGGAAATGAGGCTTAGGCAATCATTTTTTCTGGCTGGTTTCCCCAATAATTTTGAGCCTACTTGCTGATGTCAGCCAAGTGGAATAGACGGACAGACATTATGTTGTTATAAATTTTACAGAAACAGATGTCTGGAGAGGGGAAAGGGAGAGCAACTAAAATTTATTCCCTACTAAAGGAAAGGCTGCAGTGTGAGATCATCATTTGGGTATCAGAGGATCCACACAGAAGAGGTCCTCCTTTGGATGGAAAAGCTCTTCTGTAGATGCTTATGACACTAAAAATTCAGTGGGCACTGACACTTTTAGGGACATCAGAGCCAGTTGGCCAGAGGTGGACACCTGCAGGAGACCTGGCTTCATTGGTTCCAAAGCCTACAGAAGCACTTGTGCCCCATCTAAGCACCAATTCATGCTAACTCACACTGGACATTTCCCATATGACATTATATCCTACGGCATTTCCTATTCTCAGAAACTCTCCTTGCAAGAAGCCAAACGGAAAGAATTTCCTTCAGATTTCTGAGACTATCTTCCTTACTTATTAAAAGCTGGTTGATAATTCTTGTGCTTTTAAGCCCACTTTTCATCTTTTTTTAAATCAATCAATTGCAATACATTATAACATTGATACCATCAGCAACTGCTCTGTAACATTCCCTTTGAATTCATTATCTACTTAGTGTAGGAATTACAATGACCCATATCTGCTGCATTAAATGGACAGTGCATACCTCTGTGTATTTCCTGTGTATGTAACCCATTGCTACACCTACATCAGTATCTAAACCTCAAAACTAAAAAAAAGGCAGACCTAAGTATCTGTATTGGGTAGTGCCACAATAGATCTGGTGGATTCCTTTGAGCTCTCTTACACTTTCTCTCCTGAAGAGTTAAAATCCAACACGTGAGGGCAGACTTACAACATTAGTTTAGCAGCCCCCTTTTCTGAGAAAGTGTATGTTCCATTTAAACAAAACAAAACAAAAAAACGGAGAGAAACAAAACCTCATCAACATCTTGACTAGCTCCTATTGAAAAATACATCTCTTTGAGAAATCCAGGACATTCCTCTTTGCATTAATTGACACCTTATTAGTGGAATGAATGTTGCCAGTCTTTTCTCAAGCTGTTTGGAGGTGAAGAGACTCTTTCTTTCCCTTTACCAAAAACAACAACAAAACATCCCAAGAGAGAATAAAAGAGAAAAAAGGAAAGGGAGCTGCTGAGAGCCAGGCTACTTATTCATCTTTGAACATTGGTTTCCATGGGAATAAGTTTGGTTCTTTGTGGAGGCTGAACAACCCCATGCGGTCTAATGCTTCCAACATTACATTTGTGTGGTCAACTTTCCTTTGGCCTCCTCTTGTCCCCTTCCTCCTCATTCTTGCTCAGCAACAAGACTGGTGTGACAAAAATGAAGAAATCATTCAATAAATTGGCTGAATTGGATTTGAATCAAAGCCTGCTGAAGCCATTCTACTGCCACCAGTGAAACTTGGATGAAGCCCTTACAGCCTAAAGCACAGTGGCTTCCAGTCAGCCTGTCAAAACTATTACTCAGCCTTTGTCTGCCTCAACTTTTCTATTTTGATGGTTTCTGTCTCAGTTTTTATCTTTATATTTGGGTGTTTGGTTTTGGGTTGTTTTTTTTTTTTGTTTCTGCAGCTCTTCATTGTTCCTTAGTTTTGACAGATTATGTAGAACATATAGCTCTGGTCATATTAATGTTTAAAAGTGAATGGTTTCTTGTAGACCATGAAGGGCACAGGTTTATCAACAACAGCAAAAAGGACTAAATAAACTGAAAAGTGATTTGGGATGAAACCTCTCTTAAATCATGAAACATTTTTCCTATATTAAACTCTTGAGCGAATCCCTCAGTTTACTCTGTTTTAAACCAAGGAGGTGAACAAAAGCAACATGACATTCCTGTGAGAGAGGGAAGCAGATGAAGACTGGGTGATCTCAGTCAGGACGCAGCAGATGTTACAGAAAAAAAACTCCTGGACTGTGTATTCTGTTTGATCTGACTACAACAATTTCCTAGTCTTCTTGTAATCTATTTTGACATACTTTCTTTTTTAAGGAAACTGTTTATAAATACATTACTCAGAGGTGCCATGCAATACATTTTCATACATTAATCCTCATCATTTCACTAACTGTCATGATTTTTTTTGCTATTAAAGGAATAAAGGAAAAGCATGTTATTGCAAATCACTAATAAAATATTTAGCACTTCCTATTGCTCCACTTTTAAAACTTCTCCTTTAAAAAAGCTTCTAGAGTCCAAAGTTTTTTGAAAAAATGAACAAAAGAAAAATATATTAGAAATTCATGAAAGTCATTCACACACAGACTTCCAGGACTACAGGAGTTTTCTTTTGTAAGGATATTTCTTCCTTACAAAAGGTTTTGTATTTTCAGAGGTTGAAATGTATTTTCTTTGCAAGACAGAGATGCTGATGGGTTTTCAATTTTTAAATCTAAGATTATTCTAATTGCCTAATTTACTTTACCTATCCCTTAGAAAACTTAACTGAAACTGCACCATTTTATACAGCAAATCAGGATGAAAGTAGCTATTGAAGCACGGAGAAATTGATCAATCATTTGATTGTCAATTCACGCATCAGTGAGTGACAGGTAGAACAATTTTAGCCTTATCATTCCAATAAGGATGTTAGCAATTCAGGCCAATGATGGTCCATTGTGATAATGCAAGTAATAAAGAAAGCTGGATCTTAGATCACGCGCTAGCACTCATGGCAGTCCCTCTTCTCTCCTTATTCACAATCAGATTAAATAAGGTTGTTACCTAAATAAGGTTGTTAGAAACTCACAAAAATAAAGCTGCCATGAAAACTACCTTCTGTGGATCCAGATTTCCATGGTGCATGTCCTTTTTTTTTTTTTTTTTTTTTTTTTGCTTTAGTTTCAACTCAGCTAAGGCCTTCTCCCACCTTCCAACAGCGTTTCACTCTAGAGCAGAAATAAAGCAACAGTGCGAGACATGTTTTCTTAACATATGCTTCAGGAAATAAAATACATCAGGCTATTTCTCCAAACAAAGGGAAATGCAAAACTAACATTCAGAATTTGTCAAGTCTTACCTAAACCATTTCACACACCCAGTCAAAAAGTGGGAGGGCACAGTTTTACCAAAGCAAACTATCAAATGTCAGGAGAGTTAGTTTACCCCAAACTGAGTAAGGTTTAAGCAAAACATGAAAAAGTTGTTCAATTTTAAAGAGCAGTCCAACTTCTCACTCTGAAGTACATCTGGCATGGAAATGTTTGTTGATATGTACCCTTTAAACCAGGGAGAAAACCCAATTTTCATCAAATTATACTTCTAAGACAAAGTGAATCAACACCTTCGAGACATTTTAGCATAAATAACTAAAATGCAGAGGATAACTGCAAATTTAAAAGGCAGTTCACACTTCTGTTCTTCCTTGTCCTTCAACATATAACAATCCAAACCTGAGGAGCTTAAACATTTTGTAAAGAGAGAGCCATCAGCACATTAGTTTCAGTTCAGCATAGACTGGTAGATTATAACAGGAGTTAATCTGATCTGGTATGGGAAAGCTATAAAAGCCAACTCAAACCCAGGACCTTCAGAACATGAATTTTAATGAGAAGCCATGACTGAAGACTGAAACAAAGTTATAAGTCTAATAGAGAACATTTATTGATTTATTATTTTTTTGTGGGTTTATTAAGTTATCAGGAAAATATGTGTATAGCAAAAATCAGATCTCTAGCAAAGCAAAACTCTTTTGGTCAGAGTTTCACTTCCTTTCCAGAAACTTTCAATTGAAAAAAAATTTGAAAAAGAGTTGTTCAGCACAACTGGAGCTAGAAGACAGCATGCGCTTCCACCCTGCTCAAACAGTGCCTTCCCTAAAGAGAAGCTCCCTCAGAAGATCATGTGGGGATAGGAACATATGAGGAAGATTACAAGGAGGTAGAGCCATGATTTCCTAAAACTACCTGGATGGAAGGAGGAGCAGGTGAGTGTTCCTGGATTTAGACAGAGGCTGCCTTTCCAAAAAGAGCAAAGAGGAGCTGGATAGGGTGATACTTGTTCTTGGACTGCTACTTAGCAATGTGAGGTGTGGGTTGCTGCCCCAGAAGAGGAGACCTCCATGCAGCTCACTATTCTGTTGCATTGGACACAAACCACTAGAATCAATGGAGAGATAAAAAAATACATGATTATTCCTATACTTCTACAGCCTTGTTATCAGGGCATTTACCTGAAGTATTCAATACCTAGGGTCTAGTCCTTGGCTGAATGACAACTCAGGGTAAGTCCTGTCACTGTTTCACCATGGCAAAAGTGTCCTTTTGCAGTGAATAAGTAGGACTATCCATCAATGAGCTTGTTAAGGTTTATTTTTTTTTTCTGTTTTTATAAATAATTCCAGTTCGTAATGTGTCACGTAGAAGTCATAAATTGGGAAGGACAGAATCTCACATTCATTTTACAAAAGGACAAACACTATCTCCAAGGATGTGAAATACAGAAGAAATTCTGTAATTGGAAGCTTCTACTGCCTGTGTAAATTTATGTCACAGAGGAAAAGATTTAGACTCTCTACAAGTTAGAGTTAAAATTTTAATACTTAGAGTTTTTACTTTGATGATAGTGTCTTGATTAATCATATTTTCTCTCTGCAAATACCTTGGAAGCTAGAAATTTCTGCAAGCCTGTCAACTTTCTCAAATAAATATTTTTTTTTAATCTTATTGATTTGTTTTCCGGAAGTATTTTCCCTTCTTTCTAATGTTTTATTTATCTAACAGTGTTCATATTTTTATCCCTAGAAACCTTTTCATTTGCTTGTGTTGCTGTTTATTTGGGTTTTTTCCTCTTGTGTTTTTCTGCAGAAAAACAGCTTGCATTTCAGTGGCAATACTTTATACAGCTGAACATCCCAAAGTCCTTTACATTTAGCTACACCCATAACAAAGAGACTGTAAGACAAATGTGGCCTTTGGGATCTCCAGAAAAGGGAGGGAAGGCAAGTCTTTCACAATCAGACCATCATGCACTCACATGTGGCACTCTTCTTGCAAATGAGCACCACTGCAGATTTGATATGTGATGCACAGGAGACAACTGTAAGGAAATGGATATAAGAATGGAAAAACCCCGCATTTCTTGTTTTTCCAAATTAAGAAAAGGTACCAAGCAGTGTCTGGAATTCAGTGCCTTATCCTAGTTCCCATGGAGAAATGCAGAGTATTTCTTTCTACCCAAAGTAATAAAGAAAAAGGCATGTATAAAAAGCATGCATAGATACCTTGTATTTATTTTATTCAATTTATAGCATGTGCTGTTCTATTTCCTTCTCCATCCTTTTGTATGTATTATTTTCTTCTGTGGCAGTTTGAAGAATATTTTGCTTCTCATTAAATGATGAGCAAGAAAACAATCCATAAAATTTTTGCTGCATAAAAAATATAATTGGAAATCAAATTCTAGTTTTAATAATAAAATTGTGTCATTTTAGTCTCATACCTCTTAATGAAAAAAAATAATGGGGAATGTAACTAAGATGCATAATTTTTTATGATTGCTGCAAAAATTTTCAGTGATCATGAAGTCAGTAAGAGATATCCTTGGACATATGATAGTTTGGGAAACCAGTTGTTCAATAATTTTAACAAATTATCTTAATTTCCCATCCAGGGACATTTGACAGTCTAGCATGTGTCAGCCAATTTATATTAGGTGTGTAATGTAATAGCTTTCATATCTTTAGTCAGGTTTTTTAAAAGTTATTTTTTGAAATAATTGAAGAAAAGTAAAAATTAATCTGAAACTGTTCAGTAAATACAAGTAGTATCCATGGATTTGTCACAGACTGGTAATGTGGGATTATCATATTCATTTCACAGAAAACAAATGCCAGACTAAGTGTTCTGGTTAATTTTCTTGGACAAATTGATGCAGAAATTCTACAGCAATATCTAGATTAAAATCCCAGTCCAGTGCTTTATCTATCACATTGCTGTTTCTCAATGGTGGATTGCAACTGTTCTTGGTTGTTACATCTGACTAATAGAAATAAAATCTAGTTTCCCCATTCCATTATGTTTAAAGGTCACATATTCACTAGTAACCATTCAAAACACACATTCGCACAAAAAACCTGTAGCTGCTACTAACATCTTTAGCCATGCGTTTTGGTTTGATTTGGGTTTTTTTTCTGACTTTTAAATAAAACCAAGGAGGCAGAATCACAAAATCGCTTTTCCTGAGACTGAATGTTGCTATATTGAACAGAACAACAAAACACTTCATTGGGAGCTAGTGTTCCTTCCCAAATATTTTGTCTTGTTGGAGAAGGCTGAGAAACACAAGTTCCTTCCACAGAAGCTCTATTCGGAAAATGAACCCAAAATATCCAACCCACGGTTTCCCACAGCTACACTAGAATTGTACACACCACTCTGTGCAGTGATGCACAGTCCTGAGCAGCTGGATTGCATGTAGACCATGACCAGTTTCTATACATTTCTCCATGCCTCAATACTGCTTACAGACATGTCTTGAGCCTCTGAAATCTGATCAAACAAAACAGAGCAGGAAAATTGTTACAAAAACAGTAAAGGCTGTTTTCAAGCTAAAAAGAAACAGTAAAATGTGTTTTTTAATTCACAGCTGAGCTCACGTCTGTTCACTATTTTTAGTATCACTCTCTATTGGGTTTTTTTGGTGGTTTTTTTTTTGTTTGTTTGTTTGGTTCTGTTGGGGTTCTTTTTAATATGACAGTCTTGTCACCCACAATCTATCCTCAGGCCCAATATGTGATGCCCTGTGCAACAGCTTTGCAGTGAAGCAAGTGGGCACCACTGTAATTGATGTCTTCCATCCTTACAACAACTTGCAAACATTGTACTAAAGCAGTGAGAAAAATGGGGTTTATAAGCACAGGAGAGTAGAATTGCTCCATATCCCTCCCACCTTTAAAAAGTAACAGTCTTGACACAAAATAATCAAACATTACTTCATGGGATAACATAGCTTTAATCATAGCCCACAGTGAAGCGACAAAGCAGGTGTATGTAAGCCAGCATCCTGACAAGTGGTGGGTTCTTTGGAAGTCCCTGACTTCTCTCAGTGAATGGAAACACTGAACAAATTTACACTGCACAAAATGTAGAAGTGGTTATGGGACTCGGATATGTAATATGCTCTGAATTTTAAAGCTGAACCTGGGCTTATTTTTGTGTTCAGTGTGAATGGTATCCCACTATCAAGAACCATTTCTCAAGGCTGTTTTTCATCCTAGGATAGTTGTAAACCTAAAATAAACCAATCCTCCACTCACATCTTGTAACTACAAACTTCCAGGGCAATGGGAGACCTGTAGTCAGCGCCTCAGAGCTGGGAGCCAGGAACATGGCACAGCAGCTGGGGCCATCTCGGAGCAGGAAAGGCCAATTACAAACCTGTAACACACAAGAGAAGTCAGTCAGTGGCCAATCAGACATTTACCAGGTACTTTGACCCTACCATCCAAAGGAAGAGACATTCACCTTTCCCATTTCCACCCTTCTCTGTGGCACCTCTCTGCCAATTTCATGCAAGTAGACTCTCTCTCTCACTGACCTACAGTGGAGAGGTCATAGACACAAATTCAACATTTGCAGTTTTTGATTAGTTTGACCCCACTGTTTCCTCTTCTGGTAACTGTAATTTCCTCCTTTCTTTCAATTTAAACTATAATCTCTCATGTCCAGTTTATAGCTGCTCTTTTCTTCTAGCTATTTTTCCTGTCTACTCTCCAGTGATGAGTCACACCTGTATATTTGCCCCTCCATGTACAAACACTATTCAAAAAAAGTTATCCAATTTCTTTTATCCCTATTTTTTTTTCTGATCAAGGCACAGAGCCAAAATATTATGTTTAACAGACAGAACAATATTTTACTAAGCTTTTACTTATATTCTGGAAGTTAATGCAGAAAAAAATTGCTTTGCTAAATGAATGCAAGACCTAGTTTTCCTGGCTTACTCTAGTGTAAGAAAGCTGCAATGAAGAGAAGAAAGATTATATATTCCAAATCATCTTAGCTACCCTCTTTATCATTATTATTGCCTCCATTTTCTACTGCATTTTAGAGTATATTCTAAATGGAATATTAATATTAATTTCTTTCTTCTTCATGAGAGTTCAGATAATTTGGCATAATTAAGGGAGAGAGGATAGGAGAATCCATTGTGGGGCTATAAATCTCCAAGGAATGTGTTAGTTTTGCATTTTAGTTCTGCTGAAAAATGTAAATGCTTCAATTAGTGTAAAAATCAGAGGCTGCCTCACTCATTAACAACGAGGCCTCTAACCTCTCACCTCGCCCATCTCTGAATCAGAGGATTCTGAAATGGGAAAGTTGGCCCATTTTCCTAAATACAGAAATTGTCCTTAAAAAAAAAGTAACCAGAAAATATCCCCCTCAGTCTCCCTCTCTTAAAGAGCTAGTTAATTTGCAGAAAAGGCCTGACTGGAGAAGTTAGTATCCTTTTGCATATGATGGGGAAGCTGGTGTGCTTGTGGATAGCATTAGAGAAGACTTGAAATGAAGATAACAGGGCTGGGCATCTGCAGTACTGGGATGAATCTCCTCAATCTAAATATTCCATGTTTCATAACAAACCTGTCAATAAGGGATGTGAGGGCAGTTTCGCTGCTGTGCTGTGCTATCCTACAGCTAACACAGCCTGAAACCTCCTAAAGGCTGATTGAAATCGATTCATACGCAGGTGGAATGCTACAGATCTCTCTTCTCAGCCTTTATAAAGGGAGATTTAGTGGGAGACTTTTTATTTATTGAGAGATTCGTATTATACCAAGTTCAATATTCCTCCAGTCCACAGTTACCCAGAAAGATACACTTAAACAAATGCCTGATGTATTCAGCGTGCATGGGACCAAATAAATCAGAGGGAAAGAATATAGCTACTACCACACACATCCATTCTGCACACATTTATTTCTTAGCTAGTGGCTGGGAGGCAAGGAGAAAAGCACTGCCTGGACTGATGATTACATTTCCTCAGTGAATAAAGCCTACATGTTCAAAACAGTAATGCAAAACTCCCTGCTCCCTTTGCATAAAAAAGTTCATCTGCAATGATTTGATTAATTGAAGGATTAGCCTTTTGCTACCATCTTGACCTGAGGTTCTGCTAATTTTCCTAGAGGACCTTCTAAGCAGTATGGCACAAGTAATATAGTATTGCAGGACTCTGGTATATTTTCAAGACCATCAGCACCACTCACAACTTCTGATCCCAAATTTCTCTCATGCATTAATCCTTTAATATTTTCTGAGGTTTGAATCTTTTTTTAATATATAAACCCTTTCAGACAGGGGCCCAGTTGTCCAAATGCCTTCAAGATGTTCACTTAGTTTGCATAGAAGCAGCTTTGTTTGCACAAACAAATTAGTATGGAGAAAGGTCATATTATCTCCTCATGCCACACCATCAAACCAAAACATTGCTTGATTACTCCTCAAGTCCACTCTAAGTGCTGCTACCAAAAATTACCCCCCCTGGTCCATCATTTCCTCTCCTCTGCTTGTTCTCAATACTGAAGTCACTCTATGGTATCTTACTGACCTCAGCTCTGCTCCTCCAGTGATATTAGCCTAAGTCATTCCATTTCCACACTACCCTCCCTGCTGATCTCTGATAAATTCCATAAGACTTGAATACTTCAAAATATATTCTTAAACCTCTTCTACCATTTTGTCTTCAAATCAATCCCACTGACACTGGTACATGTACCTGAGCTGTCTCTTTGTCACCTGAAAAATCTTTTCATCTCAGGGTTTCAAAATACTTTGTGTCATGACAGTAAAGACTATGTAGGTTCTGGTTCAAAAGTTCATAGGAAAACCATCATTGAAAATCAATGACCATAACATACTTAGATCAAATATACTCTTTGGAGCAACAAAGATCAAAAAGCCACTACAAGTGGACTAAACTTCAAGAAATTGAAGTATATGAAAATGAGGAAACTTGTTTACAAAGAAACTAAATGAGTTATCTGGGAGAACAGCATGCTTATGGATAGCACAGGGACTACCAAAGAACATCCTGCTAAAAGCAGAGCTCCAGCACACACTGTCTGTTAGGAAAAACTTGAGAAACAATAATAAAAAGCAGGAGTGATGGAGCAGTGAGCTAAAGATTTGGGAAGTAAAAGAGTTTATTAGAATTGAGAAGGCATCATTCAAAAAGCAGAAGCTGTATCCAAATGAAGAAAATAAAAAGGATCATAAAACCTGGCAGACTAAATGCAAAAATATAATTAGGCAGGCTGGGGAAAAAGAAAAAAAAAAAAGTTTGAAGAACATTTGGCTGGAGCAATCAAACATAATACTAAATTCCTCTTCCACAGGAATCATCAACATCAGAGCAAAAAGCCCTCCAGGCAGTCTGTGGAGCCCACTGACAGGATGAATACTCAGGGTATAAGAATACCTGCATCGCTGTGGCCTTCCAGTACCCGAAGGGAGCCTACAAGAAAGATGGAGAGAGACTTTTATGACAGGACAAGGAGGAATGGCTTCAGATTGAAAGATGTCAGGTTAAGATTATATATTAGAAAAATATTCTTTGTCATGAGGGTGGTGAGGCACTGAAGTAGGTTACCCAGAGAAGCTGTGGATGCCCTACTCCTGGAAGTGTTCAAGGTCAGGTTGGATTGGGCTCTGGACATTCTGCTCTAATGACATGTGCTCCTGCCCATGGCATGGGGGGGTTGGAACTAGATGATCTCTAAGGTCTAAATCCAAATCATTCTGTGATTCTATGTTTCTAGGATCACTGTAGAAGAAACTGCTCATATTTCCTCACTAGAAGTTTTTTTGAAGGCAATACTGCAGAGGATCCATCTGAAACATAACTGACTGTGGAGAGGCTGTTGTGGTGCTAACACAAGTGTTAATGAGTTGTCTGGACTGGGTGGTATTTATCAAGAGTTCTGAGAAACCTCGAGGAAGTAAGAGCTGGATCACTGATAGGGGTAATTAACCTCCCATGTTGATTTTTAGGTGCTGAGCACTGAGAGTTAGCAAATATGATGCCAGTGAGGATCTGGAGAGCTACAGACCTGCAAACTTGTAATTCTAGTGCACAAATATGTAAAGGCTACAATAAAGGACAAATATGTGTCTGAATGCAACTTATATGAAGGAGCCAATGTCAGTTCTGTAGTGGGACATTGTGCCTTGTAAAATCCACTTGAGTTTTTTGAAGTTAATTAACATATGGGTCAGGTGAGCCAGTCAAATAAAATACAACTGGATGTTCAAAATTCTTTGGGTAAATTCTCCCATTAATGTTTTTTAAAGAAACTGAGCAGCCATAGCATAAGCGGGAAGGACCCTAAAGGGTCAAAAGACATGAAACAGAAAGTCTGCACTTCTGTTTCATGTCTTTTGACATAAAACAAATACCCTTTTGTTTTCATGTCTTTTGATATAAAACAAATACCCTTCCCAGTGAAATAAAATTGTGGACACTGAGGTGACGATTACCGTTCAGCAGCAGATGCTCAAGGTTATAGACAAATCCACAGAAGCATCAGCTCTGCTCAGAAGCACTTAAAAAACAACTCAAATGCCAGTAAAAAAAACAAGACAAAACATAATTATGACTCTGTCCATCTGCATCTTTGACATTTTTTCTGTTAGGATCACCTCATCCCAACAAAAGGACACAAAGAACACATCTGAGGTGGCAAGAGCTCAGAGAAAGACTGGCTATGATAAACTATGGTGTGGTTTATACAGTTCTGAAAATTTGTGATGGTGTAGAGTCAGTGGATAGGAAATGGCTGTTCACTGTCCATCCACTGCAAGGAGCAGAAAGTGGCAAATAAGACTAAACTTAAATAAAAAAGAGATGAGCTTTTCAGAATAGGGATCTGTACCACTTAACATATCTTGTTTGAAATATGAAGAGTTTGTTTTGTAGAACAAGGACTTCGTGGTGTTCTGTATCTGTGTCTTCACATCCACACTCCTTGATTTGGACTTCCTGGGTACACTGATACAAATAATTAATCATAAACATTCAGCCTACCTCATAACTGGGTCGATTACACTCTTAGGAGTCAGTTTTTACATCAATGGTGGACCTGTGAAAATGAAGAAAAGGCACATGAAGTAAGAGTATTTGAACTTTGCTGAAGGTAGCTGTTTCCAGAGTGCCTGCTAGGAAAGAACCGACTTTCATCCTGTACAAAGACTACTTTCATTATGTCTTGTTTTTGCATTATCCTCTGCACTCCAATCCCTTGTATCATCTTTCTATTATGGAAGATGTCATGGGAAGTCTCTTCCTCTGCTGGTTATGATACCAAACAACTGGAAGAGGGAATCCACTCCAGATAAAATCCCTGTCAAGGAAATAATTTTCCTAAGAGGTAGCAAAAGTAGTTAAACCTGTGTCCCACAGGACTGCTCTTCTGTTGAAGACAGTGAGAACTCCCCAAAGGAGGAAATACCCTCTAACATCCACTGAGGCAGATCCAGAGTCATGCCACTGGTGTCATGCCGAGATTTACACTGATGCAGTATTCCATCTTGGGAGCCAGTTCTGACTGCTGCATCCTCAATGTAAACTGAATGGTGCCTGGGACTGTCAGGTGGTTTTCACTACATTTAAAGGAGTGAATGAGACCAAGATGGTAACAATTTCATGCAGAAATGTAGTATGGTACAGCTGAGGCTGGTTTTATCTGCAACACAAAAAATGTCCCATCTCTTAAAGAAAAACTAATTTTTATTCTGGTGTGATGGTGAGAACTAGCACAGCTAAGCCTCACATATCTGAGACAGCATAAGGAGAAGATTTCCCAGCAAAAGTGCTTTCCTAGTGAGTGAAGAAAAGGCCACTGTATACTAGGTCATATAGTTGTATTACTTACCACATAAAAAATTAAATAAATTTTATATTAATTACATTAAAAATGATATATAATGTATTTCTCATTTTCTTCCTTAATAATTCAGATATACAAGCAAGATCAAAAGCTGCAGTCTGACTGGAATGACCATAGCATTTTTAACTGTTAAATTTCCTATGCAATATTACTGAAGACAAATTATTTTTCATTGTTTTTATAGAAAAGTGTTTCACACATCTTTCAAATTTCCTCAGTATCTGAGCTCCATATGAGCACAGGATTTTTTTAGGATATGTCAGTTCACCACAACCACTTTACTAAAGAGAGGCTTGCCATAAGAGTTTCCAGTTTACAAAGAATAAAATAGTAGGTGTTAACACTGAAAAAGAAAATTGTGACAGAAAATTAAGGTTATTAGGGAAGCTGAGAATTATAAAAGGCCCAACAGGGAGTGATTTCAGAAATCACAGCTTAGCAGCAGAGCAAATAAACAAGGGAGCCTGTGACTGAAGCAATCAAACTAGAGGATATTTTAGCAAAATAATAAAACGAGTATCTCCAAATGGAGCCTGGTTACCTAACCACTGTATTCTTTCACTTTTGGCTCATGAAATACAGCCAGCCTGGCCACCTTGCAGGGGTGAACCTTGGACAGGAAATCATCCAGATGTTCTCAGTTTTTGGGACTGGACTGAGTTTTTGACACAAAACCTGTCTGTCTGGCAGCACCTCACTGTGTGAACGGTGAAGTGCTACTGGGACCTATTTATGAGTTTTTCTCCTACCTGAGGATGCAGTGGCTGACACAGAAACGTGAGCTGGATTTTGCACTTATCCTTGTGCAAGTCCAGGGCAGCCATGCCTGTCTGCAAAGCTGGGAAAGCAGACACCCCTGCCTTCACCTTCCTCACTGCTGACTGACACATCTGCTGGCAGAAAACAAAAAGATCGCAGAAAACAAAAAGATCACAGAAAAATTGCTCTTCCTACTGCCCTGCTATTGGCTGCAGGGGTGAGAAATGCAGGGACACTGGCATAGGGCAGGGACACTCTCAGGACAGGCTACTCAGAAGAGCTGTACAGGGAAAAGGGTCTCCTGACAGGATGAGAGACATGTGGCCACAGACATGAAGTGCAAAGACCTGTGTCACACATGTTCTGTGTCCACAGAGGCTGTGGCAACAAAAGTATTGTCATCAAAAATATTTAAAACAAGAGTTAAATAAAGCAGTTTGTATGAACCTAGTGCATAAGATAGACTCTTCTGAGCAGTATAAATTAAAGTCACAGGCAGTGGGAAGAACAAAACACCAACATTTCACAAAAAAACAACCAGTGTTACAGGCCCTAGGCTGTCAGCCTGCCCTGCCGAAGCAGACAGTGACACGGATCTTAAGGGCAGCAAGAAGTGCTACAACAGTCACGTAGCCTGACCCCCTGTGTAAGGCAAGCCATAGAATTTTATCCAGCAGCTCCTGCAGCAGTAACACCTACTCTTCCCTGCTGCAGTGAGGTTCCCTACAACCCACTTTCAAATGAGCTCCCGGCAGGACTCCAGAGGAAACGGACAGATATTAGACAAAAACTTGTTTGTTTGCCTTTCCAAAAGGAGCAGCCAGGAGAGCAGTTGCTGATTGCTGATGTAGGACAGCATCACTGGCACCCAGTGGGCATGAGGCAGCCAGGCTCCGGCTGAGCGCGGAAACCGGGCTGGCAGAGTCACACCACGCTGCAGCAGGACTAGAGCTCTTTCCTACTTCGCTGACATTCACGTCGCCTTCCTCTCACCCACCGAGTATTATCATCACACAGGCTGGAGTCTGAATGTGTTTAATGCTTTCTTAGCCACAGATCATTAGTAACCAATTCCACTTTCCACTGTCTCAATTGTTTTTATACAATACAAGACTCCTTTTTTTCCTCTCCCCTCCCTCTTCTTTCTTCCTCCTTTTTCCAATTTTCTTGTGGTAAAACAGTCCTGCCTGAAAGCAATAAGCTCCTTTCAGAACTTAAAACCCTAATGGCAGGCATTAGGAAAAGAAGCTCTAAAGGCACCATTATTCCTCACTTTGGCTTCACTGCTGGCTCACTGTCTACATGCATAATGCCGAGCTTTTTCCCACAAAAATAGCAGTCCTCAGATATCCACAAATCCATGTTAGTTGCTCGGGTTATTTATTCCTGGAGGAAGCTAGCAAAGTGACAACTTTTAGGACATTTGGGAGGCCACCATGAAGTGGTGAGCACTTGGCTGGGTATGGGGAGGAATATAAATGAAGCAATGACTTAGGTAATTGTACCCACCAGGAGCAGCTATTCATGCTTTTGAGGTATTCCCACTCTGCTCATGATGGTCTCTCCTCTTTCTCTATCAAAGCTTTTCTGGTTCACAAAGTCTCCTTCCACAGTTCTGCATATGTGCTCATGTAAGGCCTGAAGCAAGATTGCGTTGCTCTCCCTGTTTCTGCGGGGCTGCAGCATCCAGAGGAGGAAAAGTCAGGGGTGCACTCCCAGTGCTGTTACTTGTCCTCTGTGCAAATTCCAGCCATTCATTAGCTACTGACTGGCAGCAGTGAGAAAGTGGTCTGCAGCCCAAGCTGCTGGCTGGAATAGGCAGAACCTCTCAATAAAATGTTGGAGAGCAGCAGGACATTATCCCCAAGGAGAACCCAGAGACTAAGAAATCTGGGAGATTAGCCAGATGGTGAGTCCCTCTTCCACCACTGTCCTCGGGACAATAAAGAGCAAATGACAGGATTCACTCATCCCTTGAGGAACAGTGCCAAGTACTGAACTAGAGGAAAGGCTCTCAGATTTTTAGTCCCAGGCAAAGACAGGACTCCACTATGCCTCATCACTGTCAGTCCAATAGGCATTTTAGGATACATGCAGCACCTGTTGTTCACAGCAACGCTCTTCCACTGGGATTGTGTGTGGAGGGTAAGGGGATGTGGCTTCTCTCACAGCCAGTGTGCCAGCCAGAGCCAGCACAGACTCCTGTGGATGGTCCATTCTCTGTCTCTAGGGTGGAACTATCACATATTTGCTGCTATTAGCTCTGAGTAGGGGCAACCCTTCAAAGAGGATAGAGGGAGAAAACCCAAAGGTGCTAAATGACAGTGCCTAAGTGCCTATCCTCACATTTTGTGAAGAAAAAGCCTCCTGCAAAGCTGTGGGTCTCACTGCAGAGTCCTCAAGCCTACAAGTCAGAACTGCTCATGCCTTAAACCCAGCATAATCCACCAGAAGACAAGTGATGGACCACTAGAGTGGGGCATTTGTAGCTGTTTGACTTGCAATCCATCCCTGAATGAAAGAAACTATGCAAAAAATCCACCCTGGCAGTCAGCAAGGCAGTACCTAGGGAAGGTTCTGTACAGTGTTTGGCTGGACAGGGGGCACTCCCAAGGCCCAGCCCAGAGCATTTGGCACATGGATACTGTCCATGCCCAGGCAGCCAGTCCCTGCTTTTGCCATAAAGAGCAATCCTTGTGTGTGGAGGGAGTGGGGTTCCTTGCAGCCCTCATACAGCTGCCGGGTGCCAGGGAGAGGAGTGGGGCAGTCACCCCCAGCTGCCAGAAGGATGAGGAGAGAGGCAGGCAGGAGCACAGGGATCTGACAGAGGCACGTGGCCCAAATCCTGCACACCTGCTGGGGTGTGATGCCAGCTGCAG
This sequence comes from Parus major, assembly GCF_001522545.3. Lineage (NCBI taxonomy): Eukaryota > Metazoa > Chordata > Aves > Passeriformes > Paridae > Parus > Parus major. Next base: position 38,043,749 of record NC_031770.1, on the reverse strand, counting down.
CCCAACAAGGGGCCCTATTGATCCTGCCTGTGTGGTGGGTTTCTCTGCCTCTGCACACGTGGCTGAGGAGATCTCATGGAGAAATTTTCATCTGTGGTTTGCTAAGGGTTTCTCCCCAAAGAATCATGATTTAATTGCTGTTATTATCTTCATAAAGCTGTCCAGAGTGTTTTTCCAGTGGTTATTTAAAGCTTATCTAAAAGATATTGATAGGAGTGGAACGCCTGGTTAAAACTGCATTCCTAGTGTGCCAGTAGCAGAGTGTGATAAAAATAGTAGGTCTCTTAAATCAATCATCATCTTTCTCTAATTTATTGTATTGTGGTATTTTTGGATCCATGCATAGCACATACAGCATATCATTATGAAAGTAATGCAGTTAGAAACTATATAAACAGATAACTGGAGACTGAGTTACTGTCAGTCTTCTATGGAAAAAAAAGACACTGGAAAAGAATAAAAATCACACATTAGAATTTCCAGAGAGATCCTCTGATGAGGAACTTTGCCATAGAAAGCAAACTCTCTAAAACATGTCCCTAAAACAGTGTACATGTTGCTGATGAAAAAAATATTTTAAAATCTCTTGATCAGTAACAGCTTCAAAAATAACAGTATGAATAATATGGATGTCTGGTGGGAACAAACAACTGCACAGGATATCATTAAGTATAAAGTCTATACGTGTTTTTTTCTATTCTGATTTGCTGTAGAGAGAAAAGATAGAAGCACAGAAGCGATGAAACGTGTCTTAAAAAGATGGAGGAAATTTTTATTTAATGCAAATCCCTTGTTTCATCATATCACTAGTGACTCATGCATAAAGGCTTAGAAATCTATAGAAGGAGATGAGAAACCTCAGAAACAGATATGAGCAAATAATTCACTACAGGAAAGTTGTTTTCTCTTTAAATCAACTCAATTTTTATTTAAAGAAATTATTTGCAAATAGGTCATTCTAACTATTATTATTATTATGCATTCTAACTATGAATTCATTCCCATGTTTCTAATCACATCAGGGAGTGTTTCTGAAAACAAATTCAGACAATTAATTTACAAACTAATCATTCAAAAAGCTTAGCTACTGTGAGTTGCCAATCAATTGGCATTAAAAATCATATGCATTATCTCTACTTTGTAATTCAGTCCCTGAATTGCAGTAAAAAAAAGTATCCACCAGAGTTCTGAATCTCTCAGGTTCACTTTGGATAATGAAAAGGCATAAGAAAAGTTTAGGAATTAAATGTCATTTCATGTCTTTTTACGTCCTTCCACACAAAGCCCCCTGTCACCCAGCCTCTTACCTGCAGTCCAATCCCCAATTGGTGCATCCCTTTATAACTCATCATGGGAGAAAAGGCACATCACATTTATGGACTAGTGTCTTTTACATCTCTTTTCTCAAGTCATTTCTGTTGTTGAGTACCTGTCTGCCAATGATGCAACCCAACTCTAATCTGTCATGTTTAATTACCCAAGTTCCTGTGCCAGAGCTTTGGATGAATTTTAGAAGACCTCCCTCTGCCTGTCCAACAACATGCAGCACCACAGACCGATCCACATATCCATCCATGAACAGCATAAACCGTCCTGGATGGTCTTCCTCCTCCACCATCTATCACCTCCAGAAATCCTCTTTAGTAATAATTTTGTCATAGCTCGAGTTCCCTTTTGGTCTTAAATTATAGCCTGAAAAAGGAGCTGTTGAATGTGAGACAATGCTACACAGACCTCCTCCAAAGATGGGCAACTCTCTGGTCTGGAAGACTGTCAGGAGCAGGCTGAAGCCCTTTCACTGATTTTTCTGAATAAGCCAAGGAAAATCAGACTTTCTGCTATGGCTGTTACCAATAATGAGGCATCAGTGTATGGAGAAGTAGCCACAGTTGGTGACTATTTCTAAGATTCACTATACCATATTTGGGGTTCATCATTGCATCGCCTAAATGGCTTCCAGAGTCCAGGTTTTTCTGAGGTTTTCCTTCTGGTTTTCTGAGCCAGCTGTACCCAGTTTAATTTGGGATTATTTCTTTAATTCTTTACTTTTGCAGACTTTGCACTGACTTTTTGTCCATGCCCTCCTTTCTAGCAATTCAATGTTGCCTGTAGTTCTGTGCACCCTGTAAAAGAACTGGTGAAGGGTAACGAATGCCTGAGATGAAACATTTGGATTAGTTACTATTGGAATAGTTTCTCTAGTGAGAAATGTTTCTGTAATATCTGGTATAGAGAATCAAGTATCACAGAAACTTTTTCCCCATAGAGCAGTTTCATTACCCTGCCAAATCCTTTGTAGCTAGGAAAATGCCTATGCTGCAAAACTGAGACTGATATTATGAGAGCATCAAATCTGGGCTCGTTACAATCTACATCTTAGCCCAAAATCCTTTTTCACACAGGGTTCCAATGCTTGGCTCTTGCAATGGAGTATGCTAAGGAGGTGAAACTGGGAAGCAAAATAGGACATGAGATTAATGCTACAGGAGCCCACACAGCACCATCCTTCTTGAAAGATGGCATATGTACCCCACAATAACATTGGGAAGTGAGCAGAAAGTTCACTGATCCCAGACAGACCCATGGCATCCCTTCTTGAAGAGAGATTTGGGGCTTAACAACACAATTACAAGAAGGAGTTTTCCCTACCAAGAAACAGATTCCTCCTCTAGTACATTGAAACAATTAGGTAATTTCCATCTCCTTCCTTGCAAAGTGAATCTCTCAATAGCTAAATTTCTTCAAGTGCCATTGTTTTCTCAGGCACGAAAAGAGTAATTTTGCTGAGCTTCCATATTCTCTGAGTACCCAAGCAACTCTAGCACCTGAGTGTTCAGTGCTGCAGATATTTCTTGGGTACTGCTTGGACATGTTTCAAGCTGACATTTTAGATTGCATAACTCCTGGCACAGCCCTGCAAAGATGTCTCCTCCCATTGCATCAGAGAGTGACCTGCTGTGGCAAAGGCTATTACTTCTTTTGAGATTATCGAGTCTGTGGTGCCTCATTGAATTATAGAGATTCCAAGGGGAGGAAAAGTAACTGCTGCATGCTCCAGGCTCTGAACTTTTCAGTGCAACACATCTGGAGAGCCTTCATCTGCATATGCATCTCTAATGCCACATCTCCTTGGTGAGCACTGCGTGCATTGAATTCTGCTAACATAGGGTGACAGACAAGCAACAATAGGAGATACATTGACTCAGTGCTTGTCTCATCCTAAAATAAAATACTGTGTGACGGACTAGCCACAGCTGCACGCTTACAAAGAGCAGTCTGTGGCTTCTAAGCAAAGCAGCTGAGAAGTTAAAAAAAAAAAAAATATCTCAGCTTCCCCCTCCCCACTCATCACCACACACATGTTAGATTCGAGGCCAAAATCCGATGACTGAACTAGGCACACAACCAAGAGTGGCCTGATTTTGGGGAGTTACTGAGCGCTGATGCTGCCCAGGGACTTCAGCTGCTTCAAAACTCTGTTTCTTGGGGAACACAGAAAATTGGATACATTCAAGAAGGTGCCTGACCATTAAGATTTTTAATGGCTCAGTTTAATTTGTTCTGCTGGAAACTGTTTCATTTGAGAGTAATGGCAAATGAAAATTGAAAAAAAAAAATCATTTAAAAAAAAAGAAACATTGGAAGTCTGGTTTCTGTAGCATTAACTACACTGAGAGGGTGGGAGCAGCAGGCTGTGCAATGGCAGGGCCACTTTCCCATCAATGTGGTGCAGACCAAGCGCTACAACTGATAGCGCCAGTAGAGAGGGCGAGGCATGACTGATCACACCCAAATCTCAGAAACCCCGTGTGAGCAGTACCCACACTTCTCCAGGCAGCTTGCTGACACTAAAGATGGCAGGTTTTCTAGCCAGGTTTGATCACTGAGTCCAGGGATGCAAATGAGCACACTTGGATCCATCTGAGGCAGAGACAGCAATGCCAAACCCAAAGGGCAAATTTTCCATCTTTTTCCCCACCTTAATACACATAGTGCTTGCAGCAAAGGTGGCAGGAAAAGACTAATGCTTGCCTTCAAGGGATTTGAAGAGAGTTCTTAACTGTTTAAAGAAAGCTTAAAAAATTGTAATTCTTAAGCGACTTTCCAAGGCTGGTTGCTGAAGGTTACACGGGGCTAGGTGTGAAGATGTGTAATCCTGTTCTTCAAATGTCAGCAGGAAAAAAGTAAAACTCTCCTTTTGGCTTTCTCCAGCCCCTGAGTAATCTGATGCAGCATAAATCAATATGTTCTTGAGACAGCATTCCATGGAAAATGTAAATTGTTATGTTATCTGATACTTGGGTTGTACAAACTCTAGCAAATTGCAGAAACTATAATCCTGGGCTGTGAATCACTGCTGCAGATCTAATCGCTACCAGTCTTTTCTGTCCATCAGCTCTGCTGCCTGCAAAGCAGTGGAAGTATGGATTACACAACTTGTACTTTTCATCACTATCCTGCCCTGGTGGTAAGAAATTGTAGTGTGACCAAACAGCTAATCAGAAGCAAAGCCTCATAGCTGGTTTCAATCTCCTGTGTGCAAATATCCTCACCTCTCCAACGAGAGCAGGCTTGGGTGTTTACAGGCAGCACACATCTACTTTTACCTTTTAGAGCAGAAACCATTCAGGGAAACAGACTGTTTAGGAGCTGTGATTGGAAGGAAGCTCTCTAATGCAACAAATGGTCGAGCAGACAACACAAACCAGCAGATGCCAAACTATTTGAAGCTTGATAGAGAACAAAGACCTCTCTCCTCAAATGAGGGCCAGGGCTGCAGAGCCCAGACAGAAACACATACCAGCTGGCCAGCCATGCAGAATGAAATCTCCCAAAGCCCGGTTTCATCATAAGCAGCAGCTGACCGCTCACAATTGACAGGACAGCTGACAAGAGGGATCGTTCCCGGGGTTCCTCCCTCCCTCGCTCTCAGTCAACATGAGCCACCACTTTTGTCATGGGAGCTTGTGGTATGTTTGCCTGGCACAAACTCATGTTCATGGGGAATCAGACTTATTGTTTGCTGCAGTCTGCCACAGGGCAAGTAAAAACTTCTGTCTCAAGCTGGCAGAAACCAAGTGAAGTCAGGATCTCCTCATAACAAGGTGCACTCTGAGAAAGTCTTAGGCTGCTTAGGGAATGCAGGTAGGTCTGCCCTGCTTCTGCTGGGATTGGGTGGTGCTTTGACACACAGCCCTTACCCCACAGTGATAAACACATCTGACATCACACCTCTGCATTACTGCTCACATCTCAATCATTGCTGTCACAATTTTAGGCTGTACATTTGCCAGCAGAGACTAAGGCCTGAAAAATTATGCCTGCACTTTATTATTCACAAGCCTTTCTAAGCAGACCACTATAGACATTTTGGTGGTTCAAAGAAGGAAGTCTCACAGCCTGTGTGAAATATGATAAAGAGAAGCAGAAGGTCCTGGAAAGAAAGGAAAGGCACAGTCAGAGAGAACTTTCTTGTGAGGTGAGGACTTTGAAGAGAGAAATGCCATAAAAGCATCTGATGTGAGCTCTTCTACAGAAGGCTAGCAGACTTCTCCAAACCCACCCAAACTGCTGACCTGAACAGAGCACCCTGAAAATTCTTTATGAAGCAAATGACAGGATAACGGAGGAGGATGTCTGAAAGAGACACACAAGCAAGGGAGTGACTGTCAGCTGGAAAGTCCTATTCTATATATCAGGTTTAACAAAATTAGAAGAGTCACCCAAAAACATCCCATCAAACAAATTTCAGCATCCACATGCTTTTTGGTTTGTATGTATGTATGTTTACATACAGCCCCATCCACTTTCCTCTTCAGAAGACCCACAGTTTTAAAGTGGTTCTGTAATTATATTTCTTCATAGTAACAGACAGTTTTTAAAAGAAAATCAGACAAACCAAGGGAACAAACTCTTCTTGGACAGTTTCCCATCCCTGTTACTTTCATTAAAAAACAGGGTGCACCAAGGCTACGGCTCTTTGCACTATGTGCCCGATTCAGGAAACAAGCAGTTTGTTATTATGGTTATTTCTGGCAATTTAGGCCATTTCTTCTCTGAAATATAAAGAATTCCTAATTCAGCTTAAGTACCAGTCTACAGATTCAAAATGCATGTGCTAAGTCTGTAGGGTGTCCCACCTGACTGACTAGGAAATAAATCCAAACAGAGCACAGCAAAAAATTACAATAAGTTGCCTGCATCACTTCAGGCCATATTCATCAAGTGATGGCTTATGAATACTGCATACTGAAAACACACAGGAGCAGGGTATTATGAATTCTAAGCCACTGACCATCATTTCCTTTTACCCCACAAGTTCCTTAAAAAAAAGCAAGATCCTTGGCAGCTGTCAATTAGCGGAGTCTCATTCAAGCTTATGCTGAATTAAACAGGCTAAAGATGTGTGCCCTGACTCAAGCAGAACAATCTTTCCCCCACAACTACAGCAGAGAATCTCATCTTTGTTTAAATATTCAGTCCTACAAAGACTTTAAAATCCTCTTGCTCACAAAGGTTAGGAACTTTGTGGGCAGCGGTGTAGGCTGTGTGCACCAGATTTGGGAACACTTATGTAAGCGACTCCTAAGAAGACTGTACAACAAATGTGGGAGAGCGGGGGGTCAGTCTCAGTGCCTACACACTGTAGCTGTAGCTCTTGTCCCTCCCTTCACGTTTGCATCTTAATCACTTAAGAAATCCACAAGATGCTTTGTTGCACCCATTAATTTTTGAGAAATAAAATGGGAATCAGTATTCTTAAAACTGGCGTTTTAAAAATATGGGATGTTCCCACTGCACTGCCACAGCACTTCTCTGTGCAGATCCCCATTTATCTTTCATGTACACACACTTCCCTCTTGCCACCTTATAACCACTTCCACTTGCAGGGCAAGGTAGCAGCTTTCAGACAACCAAGGAAACTGTGAGAAAAAGGGTAAGGTGTGACTATTTTCCATATTTCAGACTAAAAATTGATATGATTTATTATAAAAAAAAAAAGAGCAGGGAAGTTAGTAAGCCTGTCCTTTACCACAGGATGCAGGATTTCAAGCTAAAATGTGGAAAAACCCATACTAAATGAGAAGCCTGCCAACCCCTAAGAGCTCAGTCATAAAGGGGATTATTCTGTGCAGTCACAGAGTTTTCCTAGACTACTTGTTTTCACATGAGCTGATAGCTCGAGGGGATGTTCAGACAGTGCTTGATGCTTTTGAACCTGACCTACAACCAGCCAGTGTCAGTTCGAACCTGACCGCCGGCAGAAAGCATGGAAAAAACGGGAAGAGGAACGAAGCATGTTGTCATGGTCTGCCTCTGTCAAAGGAGCTTGTAGTTTGACAGACATCAAACCAACAGAGCAGAAAGCTCAGATTGCACTGAAGCTAAATAAATAGCACATATAACAGGGATGGGGGAGAAGTTTGGATCTGTGTAGGAAGGCGGGGGAGGTCTGGGAAAAGGGTAATGGTGTGAAAGAGGAGGAGAAAAGGGACAAGACTTAGAGTTACACAGACATGCTCCCCGTCCTAACGAGGTCCAAGGCTAGTAAGCAAACTCCTCCTTTTCCTCCCTGCCTCTTCTCTGTCCTCAGTGAGCTCTGGGCAACCCTTGCCCTGAGGCCATCTCCAGAGGATGGTGACTGCCATTCCTCATGGGAACCAGCAACAAGGGAGCCCTTTCCACCTTCCTGGTACCTTCTGCAAATCACGAAGTGCAAGACTGAAAATGTATGGGGTCAGTGCTTAGCACAGTACCCCAGGCACTGACAAGGAGTTGGGAAGGGAGGCACCACTGACTGAGACAAATGGAAGTTCCCACCCCTCACATTTCCTGTGTCTTCATGGAGGACATTTTCATTCAACAGAGTGTACAGCTCATGGAGATGAGCAGGTAATTTCACACCCCTTTAAAAAAATTAATTCTGCTTAGAGGTCAGGAGTCTAAAATCTACACACTCAATTGGATTTCCTTGATACTAACAGCACAACATAAATTTGCCATACAAATACATAAATTTGCCATCACCTGAGTGATTTACAAAATGCATATCTAAAAAACAAAATAAATGGCCTCCCTGGAGGTTGAAAGATTTGTTTTGGAGGCTTTTCTTTGGAGTCAAAGTGGGTCCAATCAAAACACAGAGCACTCAGTTCCACTACGTCCATCACAGCTGGTGTATGGTGCCTGTCACCTCCTTGGCAGACAATGCAGATCAGGGAGCTTGGGAAAGGCCACAGATCTACAAGGAAGATCAAATCTCCCAATGGGATGGAGCAGGGTACCCACTGGGATTCTCTGGTTGTTTCCCCAAGTCATCTGGGAAATAAGCAGACCTGGCTGGTTGTTGGTCTCAGGATTTGTGGGTGGTTAGTACATAGAATTCATTCTTCACTCCACCCTGTGCACGTGCTAGGGCCTGGAAGGGTCCCAGTCTCACTTTCTGCTATGCTCAGTGATGGTCTGAGGGTCAGCAAGAGAAATGAAGCTGAAAACCATAAGAAGTCAGGCAACTTACATTAAAGACATAGTCCCCTCTTCCCCGTTGGGACAGGAAACAGACCAGAGCAGGTTGCTAGGCTGGCACGGAGGGAATGTGATAAAGCAAGCCTGGTTGAAATTGGTGCAGGGAATTTCACAGATGGGTGACATACAAGGAATGGAAGATCTACTCTCATGTCTAGTTAAATAACCCCAGAAGCATGCAGAACTCTAGTAGGCAGCTGCCTTTGATGCATATATAGCAATAGGTACCAGCTGACAAGGAGCTATTGGCTCCTAAAATACTCATGGATTAAGAAGACAGGAAAGGAGGTAAGCTAGAAGTCCTAGCCAATAGATATGCATGACAGAGGTTGGAAAAGGAAGAAGATTCATATTTTTTAAGTGGGGGTTTTTGTTACATGGCTGTCACGTTACAATTTATGAAGCTAGACCTGCTAGATTATTTCCCCTCTACACAATACAGAAGAGCTCAGCACTTATCACAGCGTGACCAAATGCCAAAGAGTAGGGAAGAAGCACATTGCAGCCAAACTGATTCTCCGTTCCAGTCATACCCATGTTTTGGCAGCCCTTGTAGCTAAGAATCACAAAAGTAGAAATTTCACTTCTAATTGAAATTTAATTTCTCTTGCATTAAAAGGCAAAGAAACTGGATGAAGACTGCTCACACATCATAAAGTTGTGTACATCCAAGATGACCTTCCTACTTCATAGAGTTTGAGGTCAATTTGAACTAGCAATCTAAAAGGGAAACTTTCCATAACCTATTGCCAGCTACTTGAATCAGTGATTTCCAAAATGTGGGCCATAGACAGCTGGTTGGTCATGTGTGGCTGGCACTCCTCCATTCTCATTGCTATTTCAGCCTAAGCCCTACTAAAAATATACCAAATAATTTCCTAATATTGCATTCTCATGTGATCACTAGCTAGCATTGAAATGGGGATGTAAGAAAGCCAAAGATGAGAGGTGGAAGAGTGGTGCTTCACACATCAGGAGATGGTAAAGGGAGGTATGGATGACTTCAGGAGAACGTGAGATGCAAAATCAGGCTCCCACTTAAGAAAGCAAAGAGATAATGCAAAACAATGGGATGTACTGGAAAAGTGTATCCCTTCAGTTAAGGCTGATGAGAAGTATGTAAATTTTTTTTTATGATTTGGTGAGGGGTTTATGTTTTCTTCTGTCTGTATCTGTGGCCTCCTCTTATTCCTGGACATACACTGATACTCTGTACCAAGGACTGTGATTCTGCTCAGCTGCCACAGGGAGTCCTGGGCCCCAGAAGCATGGTCAGACAGACACCCAGTGGTACAGAGACACCTTCAGGACATGCAAGCAGACCTCTGTGCCATCTAAGCAGTTTACCAATGCCATTTGGGAGCCCTAGCTTGTGCCAGAACAAGGTGCCTTTTGTTTGTAGTTAAAACCATAGAGCAGCCTGCCAGTGTCCCAGAAAATGACCCAGACATTTCTGACTCCTTCTGGTCTCAGGCTGCATGTAGGGTGAAATGTGGTGCAGCCATCTCAAGAAATAGATGGATCAATACAGATCTGTAGGTCTCTCTTATCACCAAAAAAAATGAGAAAATGGAAAAGCAGGCCTGAGTAGTTTTCATAACAGCATAAGGGACTCCAGGGGGAGCAGGGGGAGGGGGAGTATAGGAGTGTGTAAATCTGTTGAAATAATTTTAGAAAAAAGGATATGAACTAGACAAGACTCAGTTTATGTTCCTCACTTAGATTTGCTCTCCTTGACAAAAATAGGTGGCTGTGCTCTGAAGTCCCAGGGAGCCTGTAGTCTTACTCAGGCAGTCCATTCGGAGCAGTACACCAAAATGCAGGCTTTAATACCCTGCAGATCCTTGACGGTGTATTCCAGAAAGGACAGGATCCTTTGGAAGGCTGCACAGTGATATCACTCTCCTCCACACTGAGAAGGATCTGGGAGCCTGTTCCAAGAAGATCTGGGGCTGCAGGCAGGACAAATAAAGCTCTCACATGCTTTTCAACCAGGCAGCTGCATGTAGTTCAGCAGGAAACTCTTTGTACTATGTGACCAGGTCACAGACATAAACAAAAGGGCACTGAGAGACTCAGTCAACAGCCGGTTCTCATGTCCCTCTGTGTCATACTCATGTCTCTAAAAATCAAACGCTCTTAAGAGGAATTTGACATCATACATGCATGCTGTAACACTTGCTATGAAAGAAACAGTAAAACATTCAAAAAAGTCACGCAGTTCGAGAAGTTTTACTGCTACTAAAACAGTAACTGAAGACTACATTTCTAGCAAGCAGCAGACTGGATTTTAACCATGCTGCTTATACTACTCCCCCTGAAATTTCTCTTAAAGAAAATCCAGGAGAAGAGCTGAACTAGCCTTTTCCTTTTAAGATAAAGAAACTGAAGAAAAAAGGTAAGGTTGAACAGTCACATGAAAGAAGTGAGGAAATGCCACTTCTGGAAAGGATTTGACTTACCATACTGGATTTAGCTATTCAACTCTTGTTCAAAAACACAGGTCATTGAATCCTCATAAGGGTCTGAGAACATTGGAAAGCAGGAAGATTCCCTGTTAAATGACAACAATGTTCTGTGCAGAGCATGGGAGCAGGGTCTCACAAACCATGATGTCCAGCATTACAGCTCATTTGCCTTCACAGCACAACAATGAAGGGAAGGAAACAGACTGGAAGAACATAGCTTGGAAGAGTCTGTTAAAGGCATTATAAAATGTGTTGCTGTAAGACTGCAGTTCAATTTATCCAGGTTCGTATTTCATTCTTGCAGGAATTCTTGTCTTCACCATAGAACGTATCACCATGAAAAATTTTGTGGATTCTAGTAACAGCACCCTTTAAATAAATGATGGGCTTTTTCTTCCTTAACTAAGGAAAGGAAATGATTTTGGGTCCCTGTTCTTCTAATTTCAATGACAGAGTAGTAAGGCAACAGCTCCTCTAGTACAACACACAATTTTTTCTCTAGTACAACATCTATTTTTCCTCTGTTGCAGTAAGAAGAATAGCATCCTCTTCCTCCTCCTTGCTGTTGGAGACCTGCACAATTTAGGACATCTTCCCAAGAAAATAAGGGGAAGAATAATGGCAAATTTGGCTGGCTGAGTCAGCAACATGCTGTTTGAGCAAGCCTACACAGTGCTCCAACACAGAGGTAGGAGAATTCCTCTCTACCACATCCCTCTGGGGAATGAGCTGCAGAGACCATCCATATAAAAACACCCTCTTGCAGGTGGAATTGCAACCCATCTTTGTGGTCAAAGCATAGGTCTAAAATCTGACAGAAATTCTGGTTGTGTGGAAAAGAACCTAAGTCTGTCATCTGATTGTCTTCTTGCTGTTGGAATCAGCTTCTATTTCATAGCCTCAGAAACAGAGAAAACAAAGTGCTACCTAGGTCAGGAGGTGGCTGGGGAAAGTAAGCAGTCCAGTCATCGTGATGAAGCATAGCACCATTGCTTGTGCTACGGGGGAAAAAGAAGAGGACCACGGGCTCAAGTGGCTGCTCTCCATCTTTTCCTGTGGTCAGATTCAAACCAGGGTGGCTTCCTTCTGCAAGGAAGAAGCCTGCAGTATACTCCTGCTTCAGTGGGAAAACTATTCTCTGAGTCTGTAAATTACCTGGTGTCTGTCCTGAATGGGCAGAAAGTTTTTCTGGGCACCCATGCCATGGCTGTGTATGAAATGGCCTGCTGGATCATGTTATGACAACCGTCAACCCCAAGAAGTTACAGAGCGGTCCTTTCATCAATGGAGGGTCTGAAATTCAGGAAGAACTTCAAGCAACCCGCCTAAGGTTACTGGCTGCCTTCATGTCAGCACCAAGATTGGAATACCAGACTAGCTGGCTTCAAGTCAAAGGTTCAGCCCCACCTATCCTATATATAGATTATTGTATCATATGCTCCCTCTTATTGCTATGCAACTGGGTGTCAGAGCAAAAACACAATTAAAAACTGGTCTTGGGTCTCATTGAACCAGATGTCAGGAATGTTTTTCTCCATTGTGCTTGTCTAAAAGGCAGCCACACTCAGTAATCAACAGTCAAGCTGATTTTTCTAAACAGGCTTTTGACCCTGACTTCTTAGGAATGGGAGTTTGCTGCAATTTTCTCTTTGAAAAATCTTGAATAATTTGATTACAGTAGGAGCTGATTAAGTCTTTTGGTTTCAAAGCCAAGGATTGAATCAAGCTGAGGAAGAGACCCATAAACATGGCTGTTTCATAGTTAATTGTAACACAGCTTAAGAAAAGGCACCAGTTCTTGCCAGTGAAGCCCAGCATCCTGTGCTCCTACTGCCATCTTCTAGATGTCAGCAAACCCTAAGGAGTGCTCAAAAGCTTTTCTCAAGGCTTGGGATGATAGAACTTCTTTTATACCTGGTCTAATCCTCCCTTATGGTTCTTCAACTTGGTAGTCAAGATTCCCAGTCACTGAAACATTAGCTTTATAGACATGAAATTATTCTGCATGACAGCATCTTGAACACACTGACAGTAGTTTATTTCTGATGTGCCCTAAGGCAACATCCTGGCAATAGTAAATCCACAGAAGTTTACCAATGACTTTTCTCAGGCCAGTTTTCTTCATCTTAGGGGCCCTGATCATCCTGATGACAAATAAAGGAAAAATTTGCTCCAGGTTGAAGATTTGGTTTTCAGTCTTTTTCACTTGCCTTATTAACGCCAGTGAGTAGAGAGATAAATTCACCCACTGAAGGGTTCTTCTTTCTCATGTTTTATGCTTTTGATCCATACAAGTACCCAAAAGAAATTGGTTTCCAGCTATTGATTTAGCTCAGTTTCTTCAGAAACATAGCAAGGACTGCCACCACAACCACCTGTGAAGAAACATGGCCTGATGGTATCATACTGCTTTTCTGTTGATATATTTCCCCCTCTCTAATTTTCAGACATATGCCTACTTTAACTGTATGTACACAAATGCAGAACTTGTCTGTTTGGAACTTTACATTACTTTCATTACAAAACTGCGTAAAAAAGACAGCAAATCAATTTCATAGTCAGTGCTCACACAGCAGGAGACAATTCATACTGACATCTGATACCTGCTGGCTGCTGCTTCCAATTATGCCAGATGCCGGAGAGTGGGACTGTCGAAATAACAGTGTCGATGGTGCAATCAAACTAGTTAAGATTCTGGAAGTGTGTTGTGCTTGGTTCAGTGCATCGTCAAATTCCCACCATAAGCAAAATAGTGACACCTACTCCTTTTTTGTTAACTTCTTAACCAGAAAAGAGATAGCCATTAATTCAATGTAAAGTTGCATCCTTGGATATATAGCTGAATCTTCCCCAAGGCTAAATATTAAAAGATTGGAAGGAATGTGAATGAAAAGTGAAATAAACATGATAAGGACTTATAATAATACATCCTTACTAGAGCCTACTACAAGGCTGCATTACAGCCCTCAAGGCAAGATCATGTGTACTGCCTGTCCAGTTCCTTGAAGCACACTAGGGAATTCTCCTTTCATCAGAAAAAAATTGGTGAGCCTGAAATTGGCAGGAATAGTAGGAGAATAATAGGACAGGATATCACTGAGGTATTAACTGACCAGCACAGACAAAGAGAGAGGGCTTCTCTTTTTTTTGAAGCAGAAAACAGAAGACAAGTTTGGCTGGATACACAGAGCAGAATAACTGTGAAGTCTGCTCTTGTCTCCCTAAAATACTAAAATAGAAGACTATGGTGCTGGCAAAGCAGATCCTTCTTCTGACTTTCATCTCTCAAAAAAGCCAATCAACTGAAACAATTGCACATACACACAGAGAAGGAAATTATTGGGCCCACCCCTTCCACTTCCCAGTCTTCCACAACAAGATCTTTAGGAAGAGATCTTATTGTTTTTTCTTTTTTCTTTTATTTTCCTTCCAGCAGCCTTCAAACCAAGGCATCCTTCAGTGATTGGCCTCAGAGGTCAAATTTCTCAGCCTCTCCGGAGCAAGGTGCATCATAAATCACCTTGTCCAATGAGATGAGAATGGGAGTACCGGGCATCAGTTTAGCCCAGTCCAAAATGGGACACCACCAACAGTTCCATTTGGCCTTACCTTGTCAATTAGCACAGGGGCAGGCATTCCCCAGGAGGTACTTTTATTTTATTAATAGAAAATTATGTTTTTTATTAAAATTATGTCTTTTATTAATAGAAAAATGTGAGCTACACACCACTGATAGCTCCCCCAAGGTTTAATTGTGCTGCCTGCAGAGCACAGAAGATGTCACTGAAGCAGGGAAGTGGGACTCCCCAGACTGAGCAAGGAAGTTGTAGCAACTTTCTGCATATGACCACTTCAGCTGAGCAATACAGTCACCATGCATGTGCAAATATACAAACACCTTCTCATTGGAGGCTTCCAGAAGAGACTGAAATGTCTGTTTTGAGATACCTTTATTTTGCAGGGAGGCATCAGTTGATGTACATGATCTCCACAGTCAGTGCACAGTTACCTATTCCATTTGCAGACCAGGAAAGTCTGTGTGTCTGCAGTAAGAGCACCTACAGACAATTCTGAAATGGCCATAACCAAACACTTCATAAAAAAACCTGAATTATTTTGGCTGGTCATAGCCCCAGAAGCATACTGTTCTGAACTGAACAAAATCTGCTAGATTTATTAGTAGATGGTCACATTAATGCTGTTGGTATATTTGCAGTAATCACAAATGACAAATGATGCTTTGCAAAGTTTTCATAAAAGATTTCTAAATTTACTGCATCTGTGCTAATCCTCAATTAATATGTTTTTCATATGCCATGGGACCTTTATTAGCAGAACAAATAACTGTCATATTAAATCTAATCTAAATACATTATTAGGACTCTAATTTAAAAAGTTACTCTTAAATCTTTCAGACAATAAGACCTATGGTTAAATGAATCTCAAATAACATGTCTTTGGCAATAATTTCAAAATGCTTAAAATGCACAAATGCCTCACTCTTAATTATATGTCAGGGTACTTTAACCCAAAAAATGGAGGAAATTCAACAAAACTTCAGCCTCTTAACTCAGGTATCTCCGCCTTCTTCTGAGGAAAATTCAAACACAGAGAATGCACTGAATCTTCAAATTACATCCATTTCTGCTCATTGACTTGGAGGGGATGGTGTACCAAAAGTATTTAATTAATTGTGAATATTAACCACTGTATTAATGGCATGAAGCAGAAGCCATGTCAGTGCAGAATGTAGCATATACATTCTGTGAACAATTCACTGCAATGGAATGGAGAACAGCATATTTAGTTTAAATACCTTGACTGAAAAAAAACCTCAAGCATGGTCCAATTAATTACTCACCTAATTACTCTTGTTCTGATAAGTCATTTACTTGCTCCACACTACTATATATTTGAATTTTAGACTTTCTGCTGCTACTAAAATTAGTACTTACTTAGATCTAGTATAAACAGAATTAATCCAAATTCAGGAGATATTCAGCATTTAGCTATATCTTATTTTTAGAGTATTGATCAGTTGCCTGGTTTGTTTTTTTTCTTTCTAAATTATCTATCACACTGCCTGCAAAATCACAAATTATTTCTTCATAATATTTCCAATCCAAGTGTAACTTAGTCAAAAAATAGTTGGGAATGGGGAGAAAAGGTGATTTCTTCCATGAAAAATGTACATTATGAAGTCTTGTAAGAGAAAATCAAAAATAAAAGGGTTGACTTTTTTTCATAATTTAAAAACCAATTTACACTTGAAAAAATTCCATTTTTAGAACACACAGACATGTAAGGAAACAAAATACAGATATCTACTGTGTTCAGAAGATCCACAGAGAAAACAATTTAAATCAAAAAATGTGAAAAATATTTCTAACTAGACTCCAGCTGCATTAAAGGCTTGTTTTTCCATTCAAAAATTTTCACCATTTTTAGCAGACATTAAAAACATAAAAGGATTTACAACAAATTTCAATCTGGTCCTTGTACTACAACTTTCTTGCCTAGCATCTAGACACTACAGTTCATGTTTTATTAAAAAAAAAACAAACAAAACAAACCAAAAACCAAAACAAATGAAACACACACACACAAAGAGACACAAGCATTTACTCCAACAAGATTATCTTATGTCTAAAATTAAATTACAAAGAACAAGAGTAACTACCAATATGTGGATGTATGGAAAAAAGCACAAGGGCTTCAGTAATAAGATCACACACCTAATTTCAGGCTCCAATGCCTTACAGCTTCTGGGAGGCAGGACTTCACTAGCAGGAGTGACCAGAGAAGAAAGATCTAAGACTAGGCTGAAAAATGTTTAAGAACTGTTTGTCTCAGTGTATTTTGTTATTTATGCTCAACCTCTCCCACAGTTATACTGTATAGAGAAGTGATGATGAGGGAGAAGAAGCAAAAGATTTCTTTAAAATGTTTCTACATCTTTTCAAATCTCCAAAAAAGATGAAATTGCATGCAGCTCCTGGGACAGTGTGGACATGCTTCTGTCTGCACACTCAGGAATCCCAAGCTCTTTTGTACATATTTTCAGAACTCTAAAACACCACTGAACCCAGATTAATTCTGATTAATTGTCCAAAGACTTAATCAATATTAAATGAGCTAATTATGACTAGTTGTCCCTGTGGGACTGTCAGAAGGCTGATAAAGATCACTCAGTTGCAGGTACAAGCCAGCACAGATCCTTACTCTTCCCTAAAGAACAATTTACTTTGACACTAAACCTCAAATTGCCACTGATGGATAACATGCTAAACATACCTACCTTAATCCCTACAAGAATCATAAAATATTTACCTTCACAATATTGGCTGAAGGAGCATAGAGCCACTACAGAGCAGTGCTTCCTCGTGCTGATTTCAGCTGGGGTAGAGCTAGTTTTCTTCACAGTGCCTAGTACAGGGCCAGGTTTTGGATTTGTGCTGAATGCAGTGTTGATAATATCTAGATGTTTTTATTATTGCTGAGAAGGGCTTACATAGAGCCAAGGCCTTCTCTGTTTTTCTGCCACACTTGTGAGGAATTTGGAGGTTCAGGGGAGACTGGGAGGAGACACAGGCAGGGCAGGTGACCCAAACTGACCAAAGGGATATTCCAGACCATACAGCATCCTGCTCAGTGTATAAAGTGGGGAGAAAGAGGTAGGGGGAAATGCTTGGAGCGATGGCATTTGTCTTCCCAAGTCGTGGATGTGATGGGGCCCTGCTCTCCTGTAAGTGGCTGAACACACAGCTGCCCACAGGAAGCAGTGAATTCATTCCATGCTTTACTTTGCTTGTCTGCATGGCTTTTGCCTCCCCTATTAAACTGTCTTCATCTTGACCCAAAGTTCTGTATCTTTTATCCTTCTGATTCTCTCCCTGATCCCACTGGTGAGGGAATGAGCCAGTCTCTGTGTGCAGTTTGGCTGCTGGCTGGGGTTAAACCACAACACTGCCCCTACTTCTACCCCATGAACCACATGGAGCACATGAAATAGGATAGCAGAGATGTTGGGCCACCTTCAGACTGTTTCAATCCACAGTGTCTCCTTTTGGAAAAAAAAAAAAAAGTATGATAAATGTATATGGAAAAAATAATTTTGAAATGTCATATCCCAGCATTCAGACAGGGGTATGATAGATATATAGATTTTCATGTCTTGCACATTGTATTGCTAGTATAAATCATGACAGCAGTGAATTAAGACATAAATAGGAAAGAGAGAGAGAGACTGGAAAAAGACTCTTGTGAGCTAGGGACGGTGGAACAAATTCACTGCTGCAAGAACAAAATCAATGAAGAGAGTGAGTGCTTCTTCCACAGGAGCTTTACCCACCCACAGTACAATGCAGCTTGGTCCATTGACTCTTTCCAACTTAAAGCAATTCGTAAAAGCTAAACTGCCAGTATGTTCTCTGCCTCTAGGAAAAATGAGATGCATTTGTATGAGTGGCTTTCTGAGGTTCTGATACATGATAAGGGCACACACACACACATACACACACACACACACACACATGTATGACTGTTTGCATGAGGTATTGTATTGTTACTAACTGGCATCTTTTCTTTTGCAGAAATGTTCAAGTTCCTCCAGAGTTTTTAATGATGTCCTTTGAGTGTGCCTCTCCATAGATAAAAAAGGGGAGAAGTAATAAGAAAGAAATCCTTCAGCAGTGAGAGCTGGAGGATCAGCTCAGTGGTAGAGCAGGAATGTTGCCTGGAGAATGCCCTGCAGAGCCCCTAACACATCACTAGACCTGGATGTGCACAGAAACATTTGGAAAACTTTCCTTGCACATTTTTTTGCACGGATCTGTTCTCCTGCAAGCTGTACCAGATGAGGAATTATCATCTAATGATAAGAGTTCAAGTTTGAAGACAGTTCTGGTTCTCTGTCACAAAGGTGCTGTGTGACATTAAATAATGTAGGGAAAAACAAAGAAGTACCATGATTTGGCCTCGGGTTTCTCAACACGTTTCATAATTATTGTTATGCAAACACCTCCAAAATGTGCAAATTTTCTGCATTCCCTTTTTATGATGTCTCCTAAATTTTCAGGTAAATTTTAGGCAAGTATTTATAATATGAATCGTAATGTGGATAGGGTTGGAAAGGACCTTAAAGATCATCTAGTTTCAACTTCTCCACCATGGATAGGGATGCCACCCACTAGATCGGGTTTCTCAGGGGCCCATCCAACCTAGCCTTCAACACTTCCAGGAATGAGGCATCCACAACTTCTCTGGGAAGCTTGTTCCAGGGTATTGCCATGCACTGAGTAAAGAAGATCAGTATAAACACCAAAATCAATATAAAGACCAAAAATTGCCCAGCAGTAATTCTATAGATAAGACACACCCAGCAAGTGGATGAAGTGATGGGCTGACTCCTCACAATGAGAAAAAGCTCAAGTCTGTAAAAGGAATTATTCACTGCAGACTTATACAAATTGGAAAAAACAGATGCCTGGCAAGATATAGAGTAAACCTAGTTACTTCATAAATGCTTGAAGATCTTCGGTTGCCAGGTACAACAGTGATGCAAAATATTACTGTGATTCATTTTTTCTAATAGCACAAGCGCAGTAAGGAGTTCCACAAGTGTAGTAGGAGTTTCCAAGTGGCTATTTGTGCTGTACTTATCTGACCCATAATCAAACTTGTACTCAGAGTTCATGGTAGCAAATTTGGTATGAATGTTTAGATGGATCATAAAAAGGAAAAATGGGAACATTTAGTGACATTGTGCTAAATCATAGCAGTTACACTTATTCTTGGAGAGTGAAGAGCTGCCAGTGTCTGACACTGCTATGTAAAGTATCAAGCATCAACTATATGGAGCCCTCAGTTTTTCCCTTGGAAAGGGAAGAAACCAGAATCTGGAAGGCTCTTTTTTATTTTTTTTTTT